>NW_018209161.1:0-777 GCF_001263595.1 Phalaenopsis equestris | reverse complement strand
TTGCATTTTAATATGTCAGGTTGAAAAAAATAACTTTCAATAATAGAAATTTCTAGAAAGCAGCAACAAAATAGATTTCTAAACAGAGTTATGGTGGTGGTGGTCTGAACCACAAATCATAAAGAACGAAAAAAATACTATTTTTTTAATAAATAACAAGAATGAATTAAAATTGTTCTCAAATTTAAATTAATAAGTTTTTCAGTCAAATGAATAAAAAAAAAACTATGAAATTTAAAAAATGCAATATTAAAATAATTAGAAGCTTCTTTCTTAAGAAATTCTCTTGATTTAAAAAAAAGGTTGGAAAGAAAAATGTTTTTTTTTAATAGTAAAAAATAAAGGCCATCTCTATCAATTTGTTTAAATTATATTTATTTTTATAGCTAACAAACAAATATAGATCAATTACAAAAAGGTTATGTTAGGTTGCCTTGTAAGAATTTCATGTGGTCATTCATTCATTTTATTATTTGTGCGCTTCTAAAGAATATATAGCTAAAGATAAAATTTTAAGTATTTTATATATTGATACATCACCCTCAAAAGCCAACAAAGATCAGGCATTAAGATCATTTAAGACAATCGATACACCTAAATTCTTAATGAAAGAGCTATGATCAAAGGATTGAATATGAATTATCCAATAAGATTGCTTGAAACCTTAGCCAAAATAATGAGAATGCCCTCTTAAAATTATAAATAGAAATACAATTTTCACATGATAAAGATATGTTAGAAAGATGTTCAAGATTTAATCAACACTGAAGGTTTGTT
>NW_018209160.1:0-777 GCF_001263595.1 Phalaenopsis equestris | reverse complement strand
TTTTTTTAAATAATATCCTTATTTTGTTTGTAATGTGCATGCATATATTTGGCTATGATGACAATGTGGTAACCGTTAATGCATGTAGGAAGTTGGTTTCCTTCTTTGTTGGATTTATTAATGTCATTAGTTGGCAGTTGCCCTTTGCATACAATACTTGTAGATGGTTAGCAATCATTTGGGGTTTGACAAAGATATTCTATGGTGTTTGGTGCTCCACTTTACTTGGAAAATACCACAAAGAGACCTATAGAGTGGGATTTGGATAGAGCAGGTAGCAATGGAAACTTGTTGGAGAAGATTTAACATCAATACTTGATGCAAAAGCCTTATCAAGAAGGCTATGATAGGAGCTCACCAGATAATGTAGTAATGGTCTATATGGCCTTTAATGAATAAGAGTGCGTAAAGTGGTGTTGCAGTGATCTCTACTATAAGAGTGTGTAGACCAAGAATTAATCAAGCAATTGTGCAATTCAACTAGCCAATTTGGATGATCTTGAACTTAATCTTGTATAATATACATACTATATGCATGCTTATATTTGATTTTGCTACATAATAACTTAACTTTTGAGCATGTTAATAAGTAAAATTTGGGTTAGTATGGCTCACTTGCACCCTTAAGCGCTATCACTATCTTCCAAGCAATATTTCTTTGTGACCTCAAATGATATTTACTATAATGGTTAAAAGCAAACCCTTTCAAGCAAATCAAATGTTAGTTTTCATACTTTTTCCTTCATTTGCCAAAATGTAGTAATTGTCTCATCGAAC
>NW_018209159.1:0-777 GCF_001263595.1 Phalaenopsis equestris | reverse complement strand
AAGTTTAATTATTGAATTAGTGATTAAGAATATATGTTATCTGACTTTTTGCATTAAAATTTTTTTATTCTTTTTGGACCGTTGATTTCAAGAAGTAAAATAATCGGGAAACTAAAATATGTATACCGAAAAAATGGGTCTCACTGATCTCGAAGAGCTGTCCAGAAGGAAAAGAGTATAACAAAGGATTGCCCGATGACAGAAGACTTAAATGGTCTATTTATTTGACTAGATGCAACCACTTGAGCCAAGATAAAGGTCGACTGGATGTAATCGTCTAAGCCAAAACAGAAGGCCGTCCAATTGAGGAGAAGGACGAAAAAAATAACTGATTGATCTGAATCAAAACTAATCGAACTAAAATAATACATGTATGCATCTGAGCCAAACCACTAAAAAATAACCGATTGAAGTCAATAACATATCTTTCAATAGATTCAACCCGAGGAAAAGTTTACTTCCTCAATATCACCAACCATCCCACAGATGCCCCACAAGCTCCTTAGCAAAAGTGAATAATTGACAATGCAACAAAGAGTTTTATAGAAATTCCTCATGCTCAACTCATTCACGAGTAATGAGCTACCTATTGTGTCACGGTGATTCATGCTCAACTCAATAGTATAACGTCACTCTATCGATAGGAGCCCCTCATCAAGGATCAAGTGTCGACAACCAGACAAGATCAATTAACCAGTAAAATCTAACTAATCGAACCAGGCTTAACAAGTCATAGCTAACAACCTCAGCCGACTAAGCAAGAGAGCAACCAAGTTA
>NW_018209158.1:0-777 GCF_001263595.1 Phalaenopsis equestris | reverse complement strand
TTTTTTTACAGAATTATCAAATGTCTATTTTTTTTTTTAAGTATTGTATAAATATTGAGGCCTTAGCCACATAAGTACGGCGCCGGCGTGTGAGTCGTGATCAGCGGCTGTGGTCATCGACAGGTGGCGTCGGCGTTAGGGCATGCGAAGAAGAAAGGCAAGGGAGTCCGACTGTTTCGCAAAGAGAGCCCTCCCCCATAGGGCTTTAGGTCATCTTCCCGTGAAGGAGGTCGTCGATGGTAGATCTTCAACAGCGAGGTCGGCCGCTGTTGGAGGAGGTGTGGCGGGCTCTCGGGCCGAAGAGAGGGGCGACGCGAGAGGGTTTTGACCGAAGAGAGGTGGCAAGGCCTTCGGTTAGCCGGCATGGGATCATGACTTATTGTGAGGGGAAGGAGCGCTCAATCGGCTTTTGTTGGTGAGGAGCGGCTGACGGCGTGAGCTTTCCGGTGAAGGGGAAGGAGGCGAGGTCGGCTAGGACACGCTAGGGAAAAGAATCAGTTTGATCGGGGGGTCGTTGGTGTGCGTGAGTTTTTTTTTCTTTATTTAACAATAAAAATAACTTTATTATATGTTTAAAATCTTTGATTCACACGTCTTCTTCATATGCACAAAACCCTAGCAATATGGATGTTGTCTATAGGCAAAATCAACGTTTCAGATACGTTCGTGTGGTCCGTTTTGTCATACATGATCATCAGGACAACTTCGCCAAAGATCGGGCCAAATTCTAGTATTAATTCACGCGACGTGTCGAATAATATTTGTCGATCCGATCAA
>NW_018209157.1:0-777 GCF_001263595.1 Phalaenopsis equestris | reverse complement strand
TTTTATTATTTAATGCCAATTTGTATATTAAATTTGAATTTTAAATAAAATTATTATATTTATTTACTTGATATTTAATTACTCTAATTTAAATCTTATTGTTTTTTAAACAAGGATATTGAACATTCAAATAAACACACAAACCTTTATATTGGGAGGAGTTTGAAAATAATTTGATTTACTTTATATTTATTTATTTATTTATCATCTTTGTTTTAACTTTGAGATTATTATATTATAGATGTCTAATCTTTGAGTAAATTTAGAGTTTATTTGGAGCAGTTGCAACTGTTTGAATAAATTGTATTCTTATTTATTTATAAACCTAACATCTAAACATTCATATTCACATGTATATCACTTAAATCCTTAACATTCATTAAAAATATTACAATCTCAATCTCTTAATAAGTGAAATACACCTCCCCATAGAATAGTTTTTGACAACAAAAATGTTATAAGTGCAAATATCAAATATTAGGTGTTGACATATAAGTAGATAATAATTTATGGTATGTATGTAATTTCTCTTTTTTATTTACTCCGGCTCTTCTCATTTATTTATATATTATTATCGAAAGACAATCCTTATTTATAATAGTGTTGATGCGTGCCAGAAAATTCGATGCGGTAGAGTAACGGATTATCGTCTTAGGGTTGTACGAGAATTCTGCATGCACTCAGATTCATTAATATCATTAATATCATCCCCTCAGGGGATTAAAGATATTTCTTTCAAGTAAATAACTTATTTTGCATTAATAGAAGGAATTAAAA
>NW_018209156.1:0-777 GCF_001263595.1 Phalaenopsis equestris | reverse complement strand
CAAAGAGATATAAATGAGTGAAGCTCACATATAACAACTCTCCATTCTACCGAGTAAAGACCTCCTTCCATAGCAACCAGTATGGATTTAAGATAGACAACGTTGTACGTGAAAACAGTCACAGAGAAATACAAACATGATCGTGAAATCAATCAATATAAGATAATGAAGTTAAAAGATGAGCTCGGAAACCCTACTCACAATCACTTACGAACTCAATCTAGGTAAAGGAATAAAAAATTTGAAAATGGTTTAGTCCATAAGTAATCTCTGATAATCATCACAACTCAAAGTTGAAGTATATTGAAAATATCAGTGAAATCAAGAGAAAATTAACAATTCAATATAAGAAATATCTATGCAAACAAAAGAGAGGAAGAAGAAAGAAAGAAGAACACGCAAAAAATTAAGTAGAATCATCCAACCAATCTAATCAAAAAAGTTGTAGAATCTGATAAACACCACTAAACCATCTGCAACCATGTATTGGCAACCACCAAGCTTAGCATTATGCCCTTAAGTTCACTTCAAGAAACCAAGCAAACAATTTGGCCTTCCTAGAAACTAGACAAATAAAATACCAAAAAGGCTATCTAAAATCTTCAGAAAAAGCAGAATTTTCTCAAACTACGAAGAAGATCAAAGAAGAAAGAAATTAAATATTGTAAAGGTTCTTAACAGCCCAACGTGCATCCTTAATCAGAAAAAAATTCTTGAAAATTCTATTTATTCTTTTTCCTCTCAAAATTAAGTGAATCATGATATGAACATCAAATA
>NW_018209155.1:0-777 GCF_001263595.1 Phalaenopsis equestris | reverse complement strand
ATCTCCTTGATCACCGATCTAGAAGAACTCATGATTATCTTGTGAGGAATTTGTGAAGATCCTGTAAGGAACCTGTGAAGGTCCCATGAAAATTTCTTGTGGATTCTGTGAAGATCTGCTGAGGATCCTATAAAGGACACGACGATTCCATCACTTTTAGTCTTTAAAAAGGTTGGTCCAACATTAATCTCTCGGTTATTCTATTCAATAACTTATATTTCCTCCATTGTAATAGTTTTTTATAAAGGAATTTTGATAGCCTCGTCCTCCATGATAGTAATTTTCAATATAGTAATTTTATATAGCCTCGTATGTAAAACCGAGAACCTCCATTGATGAAGATTGTTGATAAGGGTTTGGAAGCTTGGGAAAGATTAACATATGAGACAAACTTCTATGAAAAATGATTGGTGCACTAATTCACTTTTTTATCTTAAGGCAATTGATATTTCTAGTTCTTCATTATTGATGGAAGTTTCAATTAGGTTTTTACTTTGAGGATTTTTTGAAGAACACAAACATGGGTTAAACTTTTTTTCTTTGCTCACGGCGGATAACATGCAAATTTTTGTGGGAATGGTTGAGGCACTTCTAATTTCAAGATAAAAGTTGAATGGTGTGTTTGGGGTGACAACTGCTTTTTGAAGTATTTTTTTTAAGAAGGAGCTTCACAGTTGTTGTCAGAAAGCTGCTGCTGGAATAATTGGAAACCGTTTGGGTAATGTGCTATGTTGCAGCTATTTCTGATGAAAAATACTATTTTGCCATTATATATAT
>NW_018209154.1:0-777 GCF_001263595.1 Phalaenopsis equestris | reverse complement strand
AGAATTCTTTTAGCCCGGATTAAGAAAATCTGTGTACGAAATTGACATGTTTAGACTCCAAGACTAAAATCGGTGCCTGTGATGAATCAAGGGACTATTTTGACACTATTCTACATTAAAAAAATATCAAAAACGCAGATTTTATAGCATTGTGATAGAAAATAAATGAAAACGTAAGCCATTTAGAAAGCTGAGGACATTAAAGCAGTTTCTTACTCCACACAGCTCCCGGGATGAGTGACATTGTTTTGGCAGCCACAAGAACATGTTGGACAGTTAACGATAGTATCGTTGTAGAAAGAAGAAAGAGAGACACAACATGAAGGAGTCTTCTGGGAAAGAAATTGAGAATAGGTGCATGTCACATTCCATGTCACTGCAATAACAGTAAAGAAATGCAATTATTTGTTTAAACAGCTATGATAGATTTATGATTTATGAAATTACAATTTTTCACAGGAGGTAAATGTCCAAAAGAACATAAAAATGATTTTTTGGTTATCATTAGTTAGAGAAAGCTAACCGCAAAAGATTTTAGGCAATAATTGGAGCAATCTTTATTATATTTTAGCCGCTCCCAAGCAGTTGGATAGTTTAATGATGATGATGATGTAAATACATAGTGAAATACATCAAAAATACCACAATTATAACTAAAGTAAAAAACCACCCAAATCCTATGTATTTACACATCTGACATAACTTTGCTTTTTTACATTCCTCACACCCAAACCACTATTAGAACTTTTAAAAAGTGAAATACGTCTTTTCATGCAT
>NW_018209153.1:0-777 GCF_001263595.1 Phalaenopsis equestris | reverse complement strand
ACACATGATAAATGTTTTCACATCCGGGCTTGAGACCGGCAATGACACTGTTCATATTATTCTAAATTAGAAATATGTCCATTCATCTCAATGGCCGATGATTTGATTGTCGTTTTACTCCTTAGACCCTAAATCCTTCAAAATAACACCCATAGAATGCATATAATACCAAAGTTACTTTCATCCTTTTTGCTCAGTCATAAATAATCTTCTATTATTCAAATATATAAATTTTCATTTTTGTTTTAAATCATTTAATCTATTTCTTAATATTGTATTTAGATTAACTTCCAAGATTTAATATTATTGTGTTAAATTTTGTGTGATTCTAAAAATTATACATTGTGTCTTAACCTAGTAATATACATATATGTGCAAATAAAGTTAATTAATCTTTAGATAAATAAATTTTGACTACTAAGTTAAAAATTAATTCATATTCTACATCTCGACACAAAGACTTATTAAAACTAGTCATATTATAATATTTAGAATTTATCATCTAAGAATTTTGACTTTAATACTTTCTATTATAATTTTCAATATAATATTAACTTTTAAAAAATTTGGTCCTAATAAATAATTAAATAAATTATATTTATAATTCTTTTTTGACTTTAATAAAACTTTAAAAACTTTAATCATTTTTATTTTACTATAAAGTTTCTTATCCATTCTAACTTAAAATAAATGATTTTTAGCTAAAATAAAATTTTATTTTTAAAATTTATAAAAATTTATTTTTTCTCTTGTTCTCCTAAGTTTCTCTTGTTCTCC
>NW_018209152.1:0-777 GCF_001263595.1 Phalaenopsis equestris | reverse complement strand
AAAAAATTAAATGTATGTATATCAATTAATATAATTTATAAAAATTTCAAAAATTAATATCAATATTTTAGGATCAAATACAACTACATTAAATTTATATTTTAATAATTATATTTAAAATCTTTTAACAATTTTTAAAAATTATCCTTAAAACTAATAAAAGTGAAAATCATTATCTTCCATTCTTGTAAATGTATTTGATTAAAATTGAATTTCATAACAGTCAAAATATTATAAAGATAAAAATTTACTTACTAGTTATAAAAACAAATCAATCCCATGAGAGATTTTCTTATAGAAATATATTAAATGTGCCGCAGGTCACGTCTTTTCGGTTGACATATGCAAAGTCAGTTCTAAGTCCCCTGGGGTCGGGGGTTTGAACCTGCCTATATGTGGATAAGTCGAGTGATTAGACACATGAAATTGCTTGGGCACTCGTATCTCATATCCCTCACAATGCTGCCTTATTTTAATTTTAATTAATTAGTATAATTAATAACCATGCATTTGGCAAATTATTAATATAATGTATTTAAAAGGACGGGTGTTTGATTTATATGCTCTTCCAAACGCCTGAAGGACACCAACCCAATGCTGACGAATAAAAACAAAATTATGATATTATACAATATTAATGATAATAACTCCAACAAGGCCAAAAAAGGGTTCAAAATATAAAATAAATTTTATCCTCGCGACAAAATCTCAGCAATTACATGTCTTTCAAAATAAACCTTCTTCCCTTTTTTTTTTGGTTAGTTTTGAATATATATA
>NW_018209151.1:0-777 GCF_001263595.1 Phalaenopsis equestris | reverse complement strand
ATGAAAATGTGTATTTCACTTTTTAAAATTTAAAAAATTGATATTTTCTATGCTATATGAAAGATTTAAGTGATATGAATATAAAAATGAACGCTTAGATGTTAGATGCTTAAATACAAAGGAATTGATGGTAGGTTTGTAAATGGTCCAAATTATAAATATAACCATCCCGACGCTTGACCTAAACGTAGAGGGGTTTTTTATTTATTTATTTATTTATTTATTTTCTGAAAAGGTCCATTTCATGAGTCGTTGTATTGTGCCTTCATATTTGCTTTACAAAAGTGTAAAATGATTCAACATTGGACTTTTGTGAAATAGTTGTTTCGTAATAATTTGCAATGATTTGGTGGGCTCATGAGCTCAAATTGGCTCGCTTGTTTAATAATATGATTAGGTGTTATTAAGATCTATTTAGAACGTTATTAATAGCTTTATGAGTTCTTAAACTATATGAATTATTAATTCTTATGTTGCCGAATTCCTTTAAATGTGGTGGGCAGAAGTTGTAGCAAAGGCTTGATCATTAGACATCACTATTGTCAGAGACTTATGTTGCATGAATTGACGTAGCAGCACGAGGCTGCGGGGCTCGCATTGTCGAGCCGAAGCCATGATAGCCCACCCAATCATTCATAGAACAACTGAACAATAGGCTTACATATATATGACAACTATAATATTTTTTTGTCTAACTTTTTACACTCTAATCCTTTGGGATGTGATTCGCGGACATATAAAGATTTAACAATGACAAAGTATCGATAATCATAAGCT
>NW_018209150.1:0-777 GCF_001263595.1 Phalaenopsis equestris | reverse complement strand
AATGAGAGATAAATCTCGTTTATTTTTTTCTGCAGGCGGTGCGTGTTCTTTTGAACAATACCTACGAAGCAGGTGTCATGAGCAGGTACATTCAATTTTCTTTTAATAATTTGCTTAATTATTACAATAAAGCTATTATTATAATTTTTCTTATAAAAATTGTCCCCCAAAATTTATATATACAAGAACATAATTCATGGCTCAATTAAAAAGATGTGAATATTTTTCTCTTTTATGAATTATTCTCCCAAGTGGCTTCTCTTTCTGACTCGTGTTTTCATAACATACGGATAAAAGAAATTTCTCGATTTCTTCCAAGATGTTTGGTTCTTCTACAAATGTCAAATCAGGTTGGATATCCAGAGGGTCCATGAAAAACTTGCTAGCCTCATCACTAATATGCTTCTACAGTAAATAAATATTTAACATATTATGTACACATACATATGTGGTGGTAAATCAAGTCCATGAGCCACTCTCTCAATCTTCTTAAGAATCTAATAGGGTCTAACATACTATGGGCGCAACTTTTAAGATTTTCCAAAACTTCTCTACACTCACCATAGGACTAACCTTTAAGAAAATAAATTCTTCTACAACTCTTAGTCTATCACAAATCAACTTTATAGAATCAATTCTTTGATCAACTAACTCAACACCAATAATCTTCTTTTCACAAATTTCTATCAAACAAAGAGGTGGCATGTATTTTCTTTCATGAAGACTTTCATAAGGAGTCATACTAATGTTGCTTTGGAAGCAATTATTGTAAACAAT
>NW_018209149.1:0-777 GCF_001263595.1 Phalaenopsis equestris | reverse complement strand
ATCTAATATTGTTTGTCACCATAGCTACACCAAACATTGCACGAGTTTATTCCTTTCATATTTTATTTTTCAAATGGAAAGTCAATCATTAATATAAGCATTTTTGTCTCTACAAACCCCATGCACAATTAAGTGCACACCTTGAAATATGTTCTTACAAAGAAATATTTCATATGATGTAAGATTTTTCAGTGCACTCAAATAAAAAGTCTAATTATCATTACCAAAATGAATATTCACTTTGAAATCTAAATTGTCAGTTCTAAAATAGAAATTCACTTCAAAATATAAGATGTTTTGCCAAAATGAGATTTGCGACAATAAAAATAATTTGCCAAAACGGGCATTACAGTGTCTCTGCAACCCGTGATCCCGTCGTACACGATACCAACTATCTAAGGTTCAAGTGCAAAGGTGATTGTCTTAGGCGAAACCGAGAGAGGATTAGGGCAAGGCCGAGGTCGAGGCTTTCGAGAAGGGATAAAGATGCTAGAGCGAGGGGTAGGCTGATAACGAAGGGGACGAAAGGACAAAAGAAAGAAAACAAGGGATTCAATTGGGTTAGGCTAAACTAGAGCATTTACTGAAGATTTACAAGCGGTCTAAAACCCGTCAGTTTGTAATATTATTATTGACCGATCTTTGCGTCACTTATTAAATCAACTCATTGGTCAATACCCGTCAAATAGATTTACAAATTGTTCAATTTAAGGACTATTATATATATCAAAACCGTATTCACGTATGTGACATCTAAACTTTAATATATATATATAT
>NW_018209148.1:0-777 GCF_001263595.1 Phalaenopsis equestris | reverse complement strand
ATATATATATAATATTGGGCATGCTAGAAAGTTCCACAAAGTCATTATTTAGCATCATAATTTTGTGGAAATACCTCTTAATCATTTATGTAGAAACTTCTTGATAAAGAAAAATGTAGGGGATCTAGCTCCCTTGAAAAGTTCACCGTGTAATTGTGAGGTTTACTATTATGCAAAATTAGGAAAAATAGAGTCATAAAATTATGTAAGAATAGTTCATCATTAATAGTTGTAATCTAGTTGTAATGAATGTAGTTCTCGGCGATAACAGACTTCATTGCTATGAAAGCAATAGTTTGTTGTGAATATTGTAGATGGTGGTTATAGTGTCAGCTTGTCATATAGCCCTTAGTTGCAAGTCATGTAAGTATTTGCCATGTGGGCCACTTATGGTTGCTTTAAGAGAAATGATTATCCAAAGAGGTTGTAGTATAGTGTTGCAAGAGCTCTGAGTCACAGGTCATAGTTGGTCACATAGGTCGTAGTGCGTGAGCTATAATAATGTTCGTAGGTCGTAGGGGCTAGAATTAGGAGCTAAATTATCTATGAGCCACGTAGGTTGTAGTTTGTTATATTTGTCGTAGTGTAAAGCTGTAAAATGTTTGTAAGTTGTATAAATCAGAGCTAGAGGATGCATCGAATGTGATAACATCTATAGCGTGTAAAGGTCAAAGTTATGAGCTGCATGAATAATGATAACGTTCATTAGTCCTCAAAGTCAGAGTTGAAAGCTCCATGAGCATTGATAAGATTTGTAGGTTAAAGAGACTAGATTTA
>NW_018209147.1:0-777 GCF_001263595.1 Phalaenopsis equestris | reverse complement strand
TTAACCAAGATTTAAATAATTTTATGTAATTTCATTTTGAAGAATACCCCTCATTCAAAAAACCCTTTAGGATACCTCAATGTACTTTAAACAATATCAAGATGCTCCTCAATGGGAATTTTATTTTGACCAACTCACATTGTTTTGGGAAGCTGATCTCAGGTATAGTATGGGAAATGTTTGTGGTTTTTAACGAGTCATTGGTATTTTTCTTTGTCCATTTCCGACGAATCATTTTTAGCTTTGATTTTCTTGATTTGATCCAGTAGTTTATTAACATTATATTTGTTTCTTTTAAGAAATCCAATGTATACTTTTGGTTAGAGACAAATGTACTTTTCTTGATCATGTGATTACCATATCATGGAAATAGTTTATTGTTCCATGATATCTAATTATAAATTATATTGCTAAGAAGTCATTTATATATTGATTTTTTCTTCATTGTTAAATGTTAGGATAATATTTTAACATAAACAAGGATGATGATTTGAAGATTGGGTGATTCTTTGACAAATCAAGTGTGATCAACCTATCGCTAAGGGTACTATTTCTTTCTAATTCTACTAGTGAATCTATTGCACTAGATTGTTGGAGATTGCTTCAGATCAATGTTAAACTCTGCTGACTTTTCCTTTCTAATTTTACCGGTAAATCTGTTGAACTAGATTATTGGAGATTGCTTCAGATCATTTTTAAAGTTTGTTGAGTTTTCCTTTCTTATTGATCGTCTCGAATCTAGGAGTATTATTAGGAGATATCCCCGATCATGTGTTT
>NW_018209146.1:0-777 GCF_001263595.1 Phalaenopsis equestris | reverse complement strand
TATTGCATTCTATAAAATCATAAGATTAATGTAAAAATAAATTAATTATATTTTTCCCTATCAATAGCTCATGATATTTGCAATCATGACCTTTTATTGGTGTAGGCTTTTAAGATTAATTGCATATTGGACATAAGAATCTAATATAAATTTAATGAATTGCCTTGATAATTTTTGCCAAAAACACCTTAAAAATATCATTTGATGTCTCCTCGTGCAAATTTGTTCCCTGATTAATAAGACTCCTACCTAAAACTTCATTTCAAAATCAAGCCATCACCTCCTAACTTGTAGAGCCACGCAAGACCTCCTAACAAGTACTATCACCAACTCCCCACCTCCCGGCATTGTTTATTTCAACCAAGGTTGCGGTTATAAAATCTTAATTACATAAATTCCAATTATCTTTCAATTAGCTCTGGAAAATAGTACTTCAAACAATTACTTAATTACATTTTCAATCAAATTAAATCTATTAGGTTTGAAAAATTATTAAAAAATAGTTAAAACCTTTTTTTCTTACAGAGATTAGTCGTGATATATGTTGAAATAGTATTAAATTTTATTTCAGTTGACTGCAGTACATGATGAATTAATTCAAGTTTAAGTTACGCAAATCTCAAAGCAATTTCAAGTATTTTAAATTTCATCCAAACGTTGAGGACCTGCATACACGCCACCAATTCTTAAATGTGGATATTTGCAGATCTGTCGCTCAATTTTTTAATTTTATTTATTTTACATCTTATACCTAAAAGATATCAATATATATATATA
>NW_018209145.1:0-777 GCF_001263595.1 Phalaenopsis equestris | reverse complement strand
TCGAACTCTGGTAGATCCACTTTTATTCTGAAATCGTTTTGTCCTTCATGAGTTGTATTCAAACCCGGCCTCCTACGATAATAAATTTTGAAGTCCTCTCTAGAAGGGATTCAGACCCTCGTCCATTCCTCCCCTTCGACTCTCCATATCTCGATCTATAATAATCCCAAATCTCTGCAAGTTTGTAGAAGTTGAAGGATCTCTCACGGTATCTCTTCCCAGATAGATTCTGGTACGTGTCCTTTGGCGGCATAGCTAGGGTTTCGAGATTGGAAGAGGGTATTTGAGGACAGAAAAAAAAATTTGTGGAGTTCACTTGGGTATGGCGGATTCTAGGAAATTTTAAGATAAGAATAGAGTTATGCTAGCACTATTACCAATTGATATCGGAGTTAAAACAAATTGTAATAGAATTAAAATATTATTATTATAATTCAAAAGAGTTGCAAGCAAAGACTCTTAAAAGATACAAAAACGACAACACAAACACAAGCAACACTCTTGGGGAGAGGACAAAGTGGTGGGTTGTAGGATGATGGAATCATGGAGTTGTGGGCGAGGAGGAAGGTTTAGCAGCAGCAAGGTCGAAGTAAGAGTGTTGTTGGACAACAAGTAGGGAAGGGGTAACTAGTAGGTTGAATGTGTGGAAGGTACAGTAGCAAGCCTGAAATGAATAGGAGAACCGGCAGTACATGGCCAATTGTGAGGGAGGTGTCGCAGCAAGTTTGGAAGTGAAAGAAGCAGTAGCAGCAGCTATGGTGTGCAGAGTGTACAACA
>NW_018209144.1:0-777 GCF_001263595.1 Phalaenopsis equestris | reverse complement strand
CCCATTTCAGGCATGGATGCGCCATGCTCAGGCACAAAAGCACCTCTTTGTAGGCACTTTCCTTTATCCCAATTTACCTCACATCACATGCCATAAAGAATTATAACTAGTTATATATCGCTTACTGTAAAAAATTAAGATGTCAAAGGTAGTCAGCGATAAACAATCTGATCTAATTGTTCATTACACTTGTAACACATTAGAAAGATATTAGGCCTAAATGCGACGTCAAGAGTATTAGTTGTTGATAGGTTTGATCCTTATTATCAAAAATCAAGATGTCAAAGAGTATGAGATAAAGGTGCACATAATAACAACGACATATTTGATCCTTATTATAAGAAAATGAATAAGTAATAATTGAATTATCAAAAATCAATAAAAAATGATATAAAATTTGTACTATATCACTTACATGAAAGAAAAGATGAGCATATATGAAGTGTTTAAGATCTATATATATATATATATATATCATGATTGCAAGCTTGTTATAAATATATATTAAGATTGAAGTGGACATATTAATGATCAAGGAGTTAAAAATTGGCTTGTGTATTTTTGTGAGAAAGGTAGCTTTCATCTGTAGGCATTAAAAAAACAATCAATTGTCACACTTAATGAAGCTAGGTAAGTAGTTGCTTTATCATGTACTTTCACTCAATAATTTAGTGAAACAATTAAATATTCTAAAAGAAGAGCCAACTAAATTTATACCTAAAACCAAATGCTTGATTTTCTTACTTTTATAGCAATCAAACCATAAGAATTGTGCGG
>NW_018209143.1:0-777 GCF_001263595.1 Phalaenopsis equestris | reverse complement strand
AAAAAAAAAACTAATAGTAGACCGATGATTCATTTCATTACCTTTGAATTACAATAAACAATCAATTCATTGGTCATTAAAAAAAGCAAGCCACACATCATAAAAAATATAAGAGGCATATATCACTAAAATGTAGAATATTAAGGTTATTATAAATCCTTCTTCTAATGGTAAAAGGAGTAATGAGTTAATGATCTAAATTATGTTCGATGAGTAATGGGATGCTCTCTCTTTAGTCAAATGGGAACTATCCAAAGATCTCAATGCCATAAATTCAATAGAGTTGGCGTATCATAATTTTAATGGTTGTGTTGTCTAAAATTTGAAGCCACTCAAATTTGAAAACAGTTGACAATCATATTATGCCAAAATATTAACATTTCTTATAGCAGCGAGTTCATTTTTTAAATTAAATTTTAAAATAATATTTGGAGTCATAATAAGGAACTATTTAGTCAATTAATTACTTTAAGATTAGAAATTATGCATTTAATTTTGAGTTAGATCAGTTGAAAATTTCTTATTACAACATATATAAACACCCACACAATAACAACGGTAACAAGTTGACTCCATTTGATCCTTTTATAAAATCCAAATTCTTAACTACGATTAATAAGTTTGATCATTGAAATGGACTGATTATCGCGAAAAAATATTACATCAGGACTCCACACATAGACTTACGTGCGGAGCGAATGAAATCGCGCCACGTAGAAAAAAAATTATGCCCGGTAACACTAGAGAATATTCCTCTCGTGTTATTCAGGTGTTATT
>NW_018209142.1:0-777 GCF_001263595.1 Phalaenopsis equestris | reverse complement strand
TGTGATACTTCACCTCCAAGTAGACTCGCCACCACGAAGACAAGTGGAATTGGGGAGCAAATTTTCCATGTGAGATTTTTATTTTATTTTTGAAGTATAATTGACTCTCTTTTTAAAATATAAATGTTTTTTTTGGTGATCACGAATTAATATAAAGATTTTGAAAGAAATTTTTATTGAATTTTAGAGACCTTTTTATTAATTTGAAGATATTTTATAGTATTTTAAAGGGGTGTTATAGTAATTCCATTGCTCTAATTTATTTCTTATTGGATTACAACATTTAACATATAAACTTCAACTTTTACATGCACGTAGGATTGTAAAAAACACGTTCATGAATAGCTCGTGTTCGACACACTAAGCCATGAACGTTGCTTAAACTCACTAAAAAGGCGATGAATCAAAATATTTGAAATGACATAGGGCTGCTTAATCTTAGCAAGCACATAGTTGATTCAAAAAGAGCTACATGATCAGTTGAATCTGATATTCCTTTGTAAGACTCTAATGCTAGAATCTTAAACTTCTTTGGTGTTTCGGCCTCTGTCTCTCTTGAAAATACTTTCTCCAATGTTTTAGGTTATTCTTTCTGCCATCCACTTGTTCGCCTCAAAATTTAGGATCTTCTTCTAGGATGCATGACTCATCTTCTTCCTCATCTAACCCTTAGGGGGGCGATTTTCTCAGCCTCATATATGGCAGCTGCTGTCTTTGAGCCGAGGATCCTAATCATCTTATGTGTCCTACAACAGGATCTAAAGTGAGTTTTAGAAA
>NW_018209141.1:0-776 GCF_001263595.1 Phalaenopsis equestris | reverse complement strand
AAAAAAAAATGATGCTAATTGCTTTCATAACCATCCTTATTAAAAAGCTTAATTTCTTTTATCAAGATAATTCACCAGTATCATACTACAATTAATATTTAAATAAATTGATTTATCATTATATTTGGAGTCCATATAGGTTCACGCAAATAAACTTAATTGGCTTGTTAAAAGATTATCAATTATTATTATAACTAGACTAATGTTGTCATTAATTTGATTTTTCCTGTTTAGTAATTCAAAATTTTGATTTTTCAAATTTGTTAATATGACATTTCTTTCAAGACTTATTAAGTTAACTTGCTAATTAACCCCACTTCTAAGCAACATGTTGACACAGCATAAAGCATAATAACCCATGGAATACACTTAAAATTAGGGTTTCAAACACAACTAACATGATTGTTATGCTAAAAAATATAGGATTCCCGTATCACAAATTACAAATTAATCAAAACTAACTTTCTTTAAATAAAAATATATGCTAGTAGACTTTAAGTCAAATTAATACCAAAATAATAAAAATAACCAAATTTTCAAAAAGAAACCTGAGAGAAATAAAATCACCATGGAAATCAAACTAATTTCAACAAATTAAATTTATAAAGTGACATTTTTTTATTTCAATCAAGAGCACTAAACAATTTAATGCAAAATTATAGGACTAAAACAGAACAAAGAATGAATTTGCGAAAATTAAAATAAAAAGTTTCCCAATAGTACAAGAAAACAACTCCTCTGAGACTTATGTAATCACACGTTTATTGCAATAGAAT
>NW_018209140.1:0-776 GCF_001263595.1 Phalaenopsis equestris | reverse complement strand
TAAGCGGGCAAATATAATTAATTCAGAAATATTAGGAAGGAAAAAGTGTAGATCAAAGTTAACTTGCGTAGAAGTTTTGTGAAAACGCTTCTAAAAAGATATAAACATTTCATACAATACTCAATTGGGATTATTTTGATTGGTGATGATGATGATAATGGCTAAACATTGATGACCTGTTAAACTTAAGCATGAACATCGACATATGGTTTGTGTGATTCTATTTTTTTCCTTGATGCATAGAATTATACCATGCATTTCTTTTACCTTACTTTCACATCAATGTGATTCATGGATATATACTAACTATTTGGACTCTAAATCATCTCGTAAAAATTAGCTAGCAACATGATGACCGTTAAGGAACATGGATTCTTTTTTGTTTCTTTTAATTTAATAGAACATTAATTTTCTGCAAATCTTAAAAGTTGCAATCTCACGTATAATTGGCTAGCCTTTAATGATGTACATGTAAAGGAAGCTTTCGTGATCACATGTTCTTCACATGGAGGTGTAATAGTAATGACATGATAGCTACCTGTATATAGCTTTAAGGTTTAAAATGATAAATAAATGATGTCATGGTTTATAATAATTAAGATTTGATATATCTTATGCACTTTTGAATTTCTACTCTTCGAGCATTTGGTATGCAGAAGTGTTTTATTGCTATTTCAACAAATAGGAGGGCTTATGACAATTTTAATAGAGCTTCTTCTCGATACTTTATGAAAATTATCTATGAAAATGCAATCTTGTTAGTGAATTTTAATTCG
>NW_018209139.1:0-776 GCF_001263595.1 Phalaenopsis equestris | reverse complement strand
ATCCTTGGATCTTAACCATATTGAATTTCCCCATGATACTTAACCTTTGATAGTTTTTTTTATTTTAATTTTTAGTTTAACTTTGCTTAATTGCTTATCTTCAAACATCCAAATAATAGTCAAATAATCTTATATATGTAATTAGCTTTTTAATCTCTATAGGACAATAATCTACTCATTCTTTATTACATGTTCGACATTGTTATCTTTAATGACTTACAACTTTGTGGGGTTAACACATAAAACACCTATTTTATTTCTTAATGCATGAAGATGTATTTCTTTGTTTTGCTTGAAGATGAATGAAGGTTCAAGTTAGAAGATATTTGTTAGACATACTTGATGCTTACAAGTAGTATATTTATGTACTTTATTATATATTTAATATTTTTTACACTTTATACATGCACTAATCTTTGTTTCTTAATTATCTAAGTACATTGATATTTTTAACACGAAATTGACATCATCAAACATTTTTTTAGTACAAAATAGCAATGAAAAACACTTATTGAGTACTTGGACTAGTAGCTATGGTTTTAGTACAAATGTGACAGCTTTAACCAAATAATAATGTCGTGATGCCAAACTAAGATCTATTACAATAAATTCTACTAAATAGAATAAAAATATTCCAATTTTTAGCTTATATTAGAGGGAAATAAATTGAATTTAAATGTAAAATTTAAAGGAAGAGGAGAAAAGAAGGCAATCACTTCAAGAGATTAAAAAATATAGAGCTTTTTCTAAATCCTTTTACATTATTCTTTTTTTTT
>NW_018209138.1:0-776 GCF_001263595.1 Phalaenopsis equestris | reverse complement strand
AAGGTGATGGTGTTTTCTTTAGAAGACGCCATTATGTTCTGGTGTGTATGAACAAGAATATTGAACAAAATACCCTACTTTGTGAGTAAAGTGTTAAAATTATTGTTGTTATACTTTTCACTACCATCCATTCTGAAAAATTTAATGTGAGTATTGAATTGATTTTCAACAAGTTGTTTGAACTCAATGAATTTTTCCAAAGTTATGTTTGAGCAAATAAATCAAGAAAAATGAGAGTAATTATTTATAATGACAACATAATTTCAGAAAGATAGTAAAGAAGTTATAAAGGACCGATCCCAAACATAAAAATAGATGATATCAAAAAGATGAGGATATTGGTGGCTCTTGGCTCGACAGCATGATTAAGAGGTACAACTGGATATCTGAAGATATTGGCTTAGGGATGGAATACAACTTATAAGAGTTTTCTAAACTTTTTATAGCTTGGATGCCCAAGTCTTTTGTGCCAGAAATCAGGTACTTGTTGAACAGAGATGAGGGCTGAAGATTTGGATGAAGAATGTTCCAATAATAGAGTTGGGTATAGGCCCTACACACATTGTCCTTCAACAATTTGATAGCATATCCATTGGTCATGAAAATAATAGAATTGGGTTTAGTAGAAGTGAATTTATCAACAAATAAATCGTTGTAAGTATGATCATGATGAATATTGGTGAGTAATGAGTTGTGTGTAAGTGTTGGTAGGAGCCCTTATTTAGTGTGTGCAATGGAGAGTTTCTCGCCATTATCAATTGTGATAGATCTGTCCC
>NW_018209137.1:0-776 GCF_001263595.1 Phalaenopsis equestris | reverse complement strand
TCAGTGTAGTCCATTCATTTCTTCTGCTGAAATCCCCTTGTAATAAGTCTTGCCTTGTAGTGCATACTATCATTTGATTCTTCTTCAAACTTGTAGATCCACTTGTTGAGTAGTGTTCTTTTGCCATTTGGTAATAACGCCAAATTTCATCTCTGATTTGATCTTAGTGACCACATATCGTCATCCACGACAGGCACAACTCCTTAAAATCTTCAACTTGAATGGCTTTTATAGCACTTTGATTCACCACAATCTGTTGGAAATAAATAATATAAAGATGGAAAATATTGCCATCGCAGTCGACGAAAGACTAATTGATTCCTCAAAAGAGTCCACTAAATCTAAAGATGTGAAGAGTGCATATGTCAAGGGTGGGGAAGAAATGGATCAACATAGGGAGGAGAGTTGTCGCGAATCGACCCCATCCAAGGCAAAAGGTAAGGGGGAGTCTAATTAAAAAACGAAACAACACAACAATTGCTTTCTTTATGGAGGACCTCATTGGGCATGAGTTTGCCTTCAGAAGAAAATCCTAAACTCTCTCCTTGCAAGTCATCAGGAGGAAGAAGGTGATGATACGACAACACAAGTAGGGGCAATGCAACTGTTGAATGAGAGGCATGCTTCAACAAAACCCCAAGCGAAAGTGGTTAGGGTTACTCTTTGTAGAGATGGTAATAGGCGAGAAGACCACTAGAGCTATGGTGGACACGAGTGCTTCCCATAACTTCATCTCCGTCAAGGATGCAAAGAGATTGGGTTTGCAGATGACTAAA
>NW_018209136.1:0-776 GCF_001263595.1 Phalaenopsis equestris | reverse complement strand
CTCGTGTTCGACTCATTGACACCCTTAATTTATGAAGAAAACCACAAATTTTAATTTATTTATTTTATTTTTATTGTTGAACATAGTCGATTTGGATCAATCAACCATCTAATATCATTTTTATCTTTTGCTAGAAACCTCCTGCCGAATACTCAAACATCACCTCTGGGCAGTTCACATGAGCACAATTCATTAATAATAGTTGCTTTATGTAAAGTTTGTTGGATGAGGCGACTCGAAGGCGCGGGGTGGAGATTCCTAGAAAGTTAATAAAGATAAGACTGAGGGAGCATTTATTTTCTTCTCTTACACTTATTTCTTTTCTTTCCTTGCTGATCAAAGAATTTGACTTATCGACAAATAGCATTTACGCTGCTATTTATCGATTATTAAAATCTAAAGCATCAAGCTTAGTAAACAAGCATTTGGTTTAGGCCAAATCCACTAACGCGTTGTCTACAACTTTGTTATTTTATAATGAGGAGGGGGTGGCTGGCGAGCGGTGGTCGACGGTAGATGACATTTATGAAGGTCGGATGTCATCACCGAGTCTTTAGTCCAAAACAACACTGAAATTTTGCTTCTTGTCCACCTCTCTAAGTGAAGAGGGGGAAAAATCATAGCCTTTGAGGTAGGGGTATTTTGGTCTTTTGGCCAATAACTTTCCCAGCGACCTGATCAAATGACTCACATTGATCCCCTTGAATCATTGAGTTTTTTTAATAAATTGATGGCCCTAAAACCTTAAAATTAAGCGAGCTTATGCTCGTTGAATT
>NW_018209135.1:0-776 GCF_001263595.1 Phalaenopsis equestris | reverse complement strand
CACTGTCATGACATATTACATGAGGATGACCTTACATAAGCTCTTAATTTTCTTTTTTTACTTAATTTGTTTGCTTGGTTTCTTTTCTTATTTTCTCTTTTTTTGAGTTCTCTTCTTTCTTTATGTCATTTCAATGATTCAAGAAAAAGAGCTACTTAGAATTTAGAAAAGAATATTATAAGATGTTAATCAGACAAGTTGGAGACCCTAAGTTTAAAAAGAACCATAACAAATCTAGTGATTATGTTGGGAAGCAACTAGACAATCAAGGTGGTCTAACTGATACAACATACCTCTTGATAAGGTGACCTAAAATCAACTAAGTTGAACAAAATATCAAGAATTTAGGTAAGCAAGGTAGCCTAACAATGGGGCGTTTAGTTTTAAACTAAACTCAAGCTTTTATATTTCAAGAATATCCACCACATTTATTTATAATGAATGGGTGTTTAGCTTTATGCTAAACTTAAGTATATATCTTTTAAGAATATCTGTCACATTCATTTATGATGACTGGATATTATTGATTTGGAACCTGCACAAAACATATAACTAAATAGAAATATTAAGAAATGTGCATGGATTTTCTTACATATATATTATTGTCAAGAACTTTGTTGAATGATTTTCTTAGCAAGTAACCATCATAGACAATTCACATATCAATGAAATATTAAAAGATACATCGCATATATTAATTATTAATTGAGTTACAAAATATATCAAAGATTTGAACATAAGAAAATTTATACATCAAGTACAAAATAGGCCTAAGC
>NW_018209134.1:0-776 GCF_001263595.1 Phalaenopsis equestris | reverse complement strand
TATTTCAAGATCATATCATCATATTAGTTTTATGGACTAACTTCTTAACTTGCTTTGGTCTATAATATGGGAAACCTTTCTTATGTGACACTACACGAGGGATTCGATGTAGCGGCCCTTACACATTTTTCATTGTATTCAGGCCATACATCACATCTCTTCCAGAGCACACCCTAGCATTTACACAATAATCATAAACATTCATTTAATGATTATTTGATAATTTTTTCATTTGTTGTCGATTACCTAACACAACCCTCCACTTCTCACATTTGGGGCTTTAGACCTACTAATGATAATATTCTACAACAACAACCAAAAATAATTAAAATTAAAAAAATGAGCTTGAGACCCGAGGAATTGTAAATATGAGCCTTGTATAATTATAATAAAAATAAAATGTGTGAATCAAATTAATTTAGGTTTGTTACATTTATTTATACTATATATAATGATGTACCTAATTTAAGAGTAAATAAATATTTAATCTGTTAATATCAATGAAAAAAAATGCTACAAAGGGTCAATTTGATTTTTATAAGCTAAATCATATTAAGATAATGATGAAGTTTATCAAGTTAATAATTTAATTGAATATAATATAATCGGCCATTATTATTGATTTCAAACTCGCCAAATATCCTCAAACCCCTCTATAAATAATAGTTAGTCATTATATAAGAAAAATCATGACATGAATCCCCTAAATCATTGTGTAAATGCAAGGGTTTTCCCAGGAAGCAATGCACTGTATAACATGAATATAGTGGAAAGTG
>NW_018209133.1:0-776 GCF_001263595.1 Phalaenopsis equestris | reverse complement strand
CTCTCTCTCTCTCTCTCTCTCTCTCTCTCTTTGTAAGAGACTCATTTTCAACTTTGAAATCAAAATAAAATTAGATTGGAGATGTTATGATTGACTAATGTTTGAGTTTGTATTATAAAAGAAATTTTGGGTCAAGTATCAAAATGAATCATTTTAGGATATAGAGTTTTGTATCATTCTCGACCTCATACATCTCAGGAGAGACTTGTGAGGACGCAAAAGATGGAATGTGGACGTGCCCCACAAGCTTGAACTCCTAGTCTCCCTAGAAAGAGAGGATGAAAGGGATGATAAGAAAGAGGATGGCGCAAATCCAATTGAGAAGTGCGTGGGTACATCTATTTATTTGACTCATAGATGACCTTCTACCCTTGTGGGACTATAGAGATAGAAAATAATATAAAATCATAGATTGTACAGTACGAATCATGTCTCTGACATTCCAATGAAAAGACGATGACGTTGGAGACAATGACTCATAAATGGACAATGATATATGTTAATCCTTTAGCAATGAACTTCATTTCCGCAGTTAGTTGACCCCAAGGAACAATTGTTGGGAGTTTGATAGGCCATATTGACGGTTGATACATGTCATGCCGACACTTTGATAAGTGAGATCAGCGTCTCTCCATAGTTAGCACATGGCAACTGACATTTCAACATATGAGATGGACACATTTTTTCGACTGTTGATAGACATTGACAACTGGTGATCACTTCTTTAAGTATACATGTCTTATGATCCATAAAGCTCGTTAGTAAATGTTTTGGCC
>NW_018209132.1:0-776 GCF_001263595.1 Phalaenopsis equestris | reverse complement strand
TATGAATGAATTTGGATTGAAGTTTAATTGAACCTTAAATTTTTTTTTCCCCACTGCTGCAGTGTTTGACAATAAAATTCCTGTTAGAAATTACTTTTAGATAATTATTTGGAATGGAGGAATAACATACTTAGGGGAATTGTACACAATAAAAAGAATGAATACTTCTTTGTTAGATGTGACCCGAGTCATTTTAGACAGGTAGATGACATAACTACAGTGTTGAGAGATCTGCACATTAAAGACAGTAGATCGAGTGTTGTTGACTATTTATGCAATAATGATTCACACCAAATGCTCGAGTGCAAGAAGAATTTAAATATGTATTTTAGTACTCAAGTTAGTGTTGTTTATTGTAATATTTATGGACGCAGATAGTTTTATATCATAGAAATATAAACATATCTCGTATATACTCGCAAAAATTGAATTCAGCATACAACTAACAATTCTTTACATGAAAATTTTGAGAAAAATATAAATTATGGGGCTTAATTCAATTTTTAATGAAAATAAACCAATGGTTGCAAACAGTATTAGAAATCAATTAGGAAGATATCCCATATATTGGCCGGAGCTGCAAGCTCCAGCCCAGCACCTTCGAAGGAATGGTTTAACATGGTTGTTTAGTGGCCGAGGTTGCAATTAAAGTAAAATTAAATTCTAATGGTTTTATATTTTAATAGTAAAATATTAGTGGGAATTTATAAGAGGGGCATTTGCATACATAGTACATAATATTTATGTATTTACATATCTAAAACCTAAACATTCAT
>NW_018209131.1:0-776 GCF_001263595.1 Phalaenopsis equestris | reverse complement strand
AAAAAAAAAATAGAGGGAGTAAATATGAACCCTAACAAATCTTTAGTGTGAGGGAAAAAAAAAGAAGAAGGCTTTCCTTTTTATGAGAGCACTGAGTTGTTGATTTCCACTCTTTTTATGGTTTAGTGGGATCTATCATTATTAAGATGGTGATGTTGATGTGCACTTAGTAGAACTAAAGTCAAACTCCTCCATAGGGATGAGGGTGTGAAAAGATCTAATTTTGACTTGTTTCAATATCAGTTTGAAGTTGACATTTTTAAAAATAGCTAATATGTATGTATATATATATACCTATATTTATAATATCCATTTACTTTAGTACATGTGTATGCATATGTATATGGTAAGTTTGAATACAACACACACATGTACCCGTACATACGTACACATATAAACATACATACATCCATCCATATTTTTTTTAAAAAAGTATGGTATTTGAGAATACCGCTCCCCGTATGTGATATCTGTTCCTGTAAGGATCGAACCCAGGTCAGAGCGGTCTTACGACTCAGTTAACCGTAAACTCTAACTAAAGCCACAGAATGGCACTATTGCTGCCCATTCTGCAATTATTTGCATATAACTGCTTCTTACTTACAATAATGAGATATTCCATACTGAATAATTTATGACAGTTAATATGTTAGCGACATAAAATTGCCAACTAATATGAATGAGACCTTTGTTGGACAGAAGTGGGAAGAAAGGTTTAATTAGTCAAGGCATACACATCACACAATTCTTATGAATTTATATTTCTCACCCCTAAA
>NW_018209130.1:0-776 GCF_001263595.1 Phalaenopsis equestris | reverse complement strand
TCCTCGTTATGGCATATGTGTCCAAGAATGGCCTACATGGCTCACAACTCATTGTTTTCGTTCAACTCTAGCCTTCAGTTTATCTTATCATCTTCATGTAATTCTCCTTCCAAATAAATCTCTATTTTGAATCATAAAGATGATTCAAATAAGAGAAGAACCTAAAAGTAAGAAAATATGGCGAAAATAAATAAACAATTTTAAAAAGAACGAGGAAAACTTTCATAATATAACATTCACATTAAAACTCAAGAGTATATGACCGAAAAAGATTAGATCAAAAATGCATTCGAAATATATCCACAAAGAGAACCTTACAAAATCAACCCACGATCAGAGATTCAAGTTTTTGTGTTTATTTTGGGTTCAAGAGCACTCCCCAAAGGAACGTTTTCCTTTAATTAATTACATCTTGGGGGATGTCCAAGAGTACTCTCGATTAAAATGGCTTTGCTTACTTAATTTACGATATATGTTTATTTAAGAAACCAAAAGGATTTAAATCATTTCAAGTGGGAAAATTCTGATGCTTTTGATACCTATATCAGGTCATAGGATAGAGGGTGAATCATTGTATCCACTACGGGCTATGGCACCAAGGCATGCAGTGCCCATAAAACAATATCAATAATTTTTCAAAGAGATTGACAGAGCTCAAAAGAGGTGTCAAAGAAAGGGGAGGAATCCTTAAATAAATAAAGGTAGCCAGGTCAGGATACCATGAACCAAGCTAGGGAGAATATAAGTCTATCTGGTCGTGAAGGTAATCGACTAAG
>NW_018209129.1:0-776 GCF_001263595.1 Phalaenopsis equestris | reverse complement strand
TATTGAGGGCCAATCTTGGATTAATTTTCTTACTCCATCAAAATCTATGCATGCATAAGGAAGGGCTTATTCTTTTTATGTAAGCAATGGTTCATCAAAAAAATTTTCTAAAAATCCTTAATACTCGCATTAGCTATTCCTCTTATATTTCACTCAACTCATTAGAAGTGATGACATACAAAATAGAGAACTCTAGGAAGACATACTTAAGCTGTTTGGGGAGAATTTTCAACTCCAATTCTGAGGCTTCTTATATGGACAAAATTAAAGCCTTTACATTGGGCAAAGTTTCTAAGAGTGGAGAAAATTCCTAAGTCTCACTACAATCCTTAACCACCACTACCTCTCATAGATTCATAAAATTGACTATCTTCCACCACATCTACCTTACTACGTCAATCATTGCAAGATGCTTTGGGAAATTTTAATGATTTCAAAACATCAAAAGTAACCTCCTAATCATTTAATCTCATGTTAAGTTTCCTTTTCTGCACATCAATCATTGCCCTTCTAGTAGCTAAAAAGGGCTAGCCAAGAATTATGAAATTTTTTTTCTATATCTAAGATAACAAAATCAATAGATAAAGTACATTTTTTGACTTTAACTAGAACATCCTCTATCGCTTCCATCAAGGTAGGTCAAAAATTGGTTAGCTAACTGTAGTGTTAATGTGGTTGGATGGACTTTTCCTAATCCTAGTCTTTTAAAGATGGAAAGATGCATAAGGTTGAGTTGATGCTAGCTTCCAAGTCACAAAAACCTTTTCTAGAAAAAA
>NW_018209128.1:0-776 GCF_001263595.1 Phalaenopsis equestris | reverse complement strand
AGCGCCGAAAGAACGAAAGAGGAGAGGAGCGACTTCGGGCCGAGGGCACCGTAGTAAAACCTAGGATGAAAAACGCGGATTGTGGTATACGCGGTACGGCCACGAGAAACAATCAAACAGACGATGTTTTCAAAATGCTGCCACACCTATAAGCTGTCCCAAACAGGCCCTAAATCATATTTGCAACCAAACAGCCTCTAATCATACAATGAATGTAAAACCTCTTGATTTTATTTAGAGATTTTTACAAAACTAACACCTGAACTTTAAATATTTAAAAACAGCCATCCAAAATAAAAAACTACTCTTTTTAGCCACCGAATGTCCCGTCCGTCTCCCGCGTCTCTACCTCCGTCGGCTCCGTCGTCTCCTTCCCCCACCTAACTTGCGTCTCACTCCATTATCCTTATGCCTTCTCATGCCCTTATTCCTCACTTCTACTGCGCAATAGTTCGGTTCCTGCTTCCCTCAGCGGCGCTTCAACGAAAGCCTGTCCCGGTGAAGGCTAGACCTTGCTGCCGCTTCTTTGTGCTAATCTCCAGCCCTTCTCTCTGTTTCACTCGGTTCAATTCTTTCCATTTTACAGAAAAAATAAAAGAAAATTTAAAGGATCTCTCAAACAGGGATAAATGTTTACATACGGAATATCCAAACAGTTATGTGTGCTTACTCCATTAATCCCGCGATATCCTCATAATAACCTATGAATAACATCGAAATAGACCCGTGAAAGTTATTTGGGTTATATGTTATTGAAATTAATATCTCAATAACCT
>NW_018209127.1:0-776 GCF_001263595.1 Phalaenopsis equestris | reverse complement strand
TATTTCCAACTAGTTAACTAAACATGAATTTTATCAATAAGCTTATGACGATCCACAACAACAAGTTCAAAAGGTTCAATAACATTACCAAGATAATCCTAATGTAGAGTTTGATATTAAAGCCACAAATATCACTAATGTGATGCCTAATAGTAATATATTAATTTGGAGATTAGTGTCTTTGGTAACTTGTTAATTAAATTTGTTAAATTAAACAAGACATTGTGATAAGCTTTCCCAACTATTAAAACATCATCAACAAGTAATTTTAATTAATTAAGGAAAAAAAACATTCAAAATATACTATATATTTCTGGATGATTTATTAATTGTTATTACAACTATACGTTGTCAAACAAATTCAAAACAAAGAAAGGAAAAAAAAAGAAGCATTTTGTTAAAATGTTCAATTTTTTCTCCATTCTTTGACGTATGGCAATAATTTTGAATGAAACATAAAGAAAGGAAGGTTTACATACATGGAATACAATTCTTATGTATTTATACATCAAACATGTAATTTTTAAAATTTTACATTTATGCCACCTTATCTATTCATGAAAGATGCATTTCCATTTTTAAAAGTTAGTGATAGAGATATTTTTAATTTGATATGAAAGATTAGAGTGTTATAAAAACAAAAAGAAAAGTTTGGGTGTTAGATGTGTAAATACATAAAAATTGTGTGCACGTATGTGTTGAATCTTGATTTGTTCGTAAATCACACCTAAGAGTTGGAACATAAGAAAGAAGAGAGAGAGAGAGAGAGAGAGAGA
>NW_018209126.1:0-776 GCF_001263595.1 Phalaenopsis equestris | reverse complement strand
AAGCTTCATAGTGACAATATAAGTGTCATTCATCTTGCAAAAATTTTCATTTCATGTCAGGACAAAGCACATTTATAACTAATGTATTATTTCATTTTGTAACTTCTAAAAGGTGCTCAATTATTTTTTGAGAAAATATAAAAAACTCCAAATCCTGCAGATATGTTGAAGGTTGTAAAAATTGAGAAATTGAAGCTATGCATGGCTTTAGATGGAATTCAAGAAGGTTTAGACAGGGTTAAGCCACACTACAACTCATAACTATGAAGATACTACAGATTTGGAGGAGTAAAATTAATTTTAATTAGCCTCCAAGTAGAATTTTGTTATTATGTGGAGGTTGATTATGTCAACCAATTGGTCCTCAAAGCCCTCAGTGAGTTTGCCTGGGGATACGTGCCTGGTATAATTTTGAGAATCAAGAGCACAACACTTCAGTATCTAAAGGGGAGCGTCGGAGCACTAGCCTGGTATAGGCTTTAGAACCCAAGAGCATGACACTCCAGTATTTGAAGGGGAGTAAGAACCACCCATATGCATTGCTATGACACTGAGTCAACAATGTCGCATCGCCTAATTCATATTTGGATCCCGAGAGCATGACATTGCAGCACCCGGAGGGGAGCGTCGCAACACCCATTGGAGTGCCACAACACCATTATTGTAACTCATTGACACAAATAACTGAATTCAGATAGATTTCACTTAAAATTATGGCTGCACTATGGTAAGGGGAGCGTTGAATGATTGGATTTCATTGTTTTCTCTTGTGCGAA
>NW_018209125.1:0-776 GCF_001263595.1 Phalaenopsis equestris | reverse complement strand
TATATATGAATAATTGTTCGGAGCAGTAATATATCCAAATATTTGATGAAATAATTTTTTTTTGTTTCGTTTCATATTTGATATAAATCTTCAGCTGTAGTTCTCTGAAGTCTTAATTCTGTAGGTTCGCATTTTGAAGTATATGACTCACTACTAATTCCAAGTTGTATAAGAGAAATAACTCATTTTATCGCAGAATAAGTTTGGTATATTTTGATGTATAAATTTCAATGTTTAACAGCATGGTGGAAGGTATCCACTGCTTTAAATATTGGTTTTGATAATTCTCTTAGAAGATTTTCATCTTCTAAATATATCATGCAGATTAAATCACATTTGTATAATTCTAAAGCAAGTTTTAAATCATTATTTCCATAAATATAAATAACTTGTTACTTTCCTACTGTATAGAAATAAATCTGAGAATTAATTCTTCTCATAGAGTAATAGTTACTATCATTCTTCTACTATTTCCGTGATTTTCTTTGTAGATGTATCTTATATAGTATTTCAGCATATGTGGGCATTCTTTCTAATGAAGATGGTTCTTTTGCAGTAAAATTTTGTAATTCAGCAGCTGAAGAAGCTTTTTATTTTAATTATTCTCTTGTAATTCTGAGATTTGCAAAATCTCTAGTTTTTCTTATTTGAGATATCGAGGGTAATTCACCTTCCGTTATTTCTCTAGTGAGATAATTTTTCATTTTAAATAATTCTTTCAGAATAGTATTGCCAAAAGCAATCTCGCATTCTAATTTTCAGATTTGCAAGTCAAT
>NW_018209124.1:0-776 GCF_001263595.1 Phalaenopsis equestris | reverse complement strand
AGTTAGAAGTCTTAAATTCCTCATGACATTTTACTAAACCAACTTAAACTTTCAATTGGTTTAAAACCAAGCCCAATTCAAGCCCAAACCAAGCCCAAATCTAAAACTAAGCTTAAACCATTATTTTGAACATAACCTTGACTATTTCTATCATCCTTAAGCACACTTAGATGCTTATCACATCACCTAATAACCCACTTTTGAGCCATGGACCAAGGGTCCCCAAAATCATGCAAACTCGTTCTCCTCATTTGCCTAATCCCACTTACCCAAGTAACCAGCCTTCCCAAGCCCCAAGCTTATCACATTAAAATCCCTTGGCATTTCTTTGTCAGCTAGTTTCTACCCCTGGCTTGGCCGGCTGACCCAGTCGCTGGAAAAACTAAAACCAAGAATTTCCTCTTGGCTTAAACCCTAATTTCCACCCATCCAGTATGTTAACCTCCCATTGGTCACTTGCACCGAAATCCCCTCTATCTAAGCTGCACTTTGGCCACCCTAACTTGCCCTATTAACAACCATGGCCTGGTCTATAAATAAGACCCCTCTCACAGCCAAATGAGAAGAAGTGCTCTAGTGTAAGGGAAACTCTGCCCAATTGTCTTCAAACACTTCTAGCACTCACACGAAGTTCACTCCCACCATTTCAAACTCTCCCCACCACTGAGAAGCCCTAATTTTAAACTTGAAATCCTGAGCAATTTTTGGCCATTCCGTCAATCTCACTAAAACCTTAAATTGAGCTGCTCTTAAGCTTCACCAGAGCTTAAGAACAC
>NW_018209123.1:0-776 GCF_001263595.1 Phalaenopsis equestris | reverse complement strand
GTTCACCATAAAATAGCATCTTTAAAATAAGATAAAGAATGAAATTTGAACATAATCCAACTCATTTAGTAATATTTACAAACAATATAAAAACTCTTAAATCATTATGCACAATGCCAACGATTCATTATAAATTCACATTTAATGACTTCACACACTTGTTAAAAATGATCTTAGACATTATTTTCAATAAAAAACAAAAAATCATGCTAGAAAAGTGTTTTAAATATCAATCTACTTAAAAATAACTATGTTTAAACTAAAAATCACAAAAAAAAATATAATAGGCAAAGCAAATATTATTACTATGAACAAACATATGCTAAAATCTGAGACGGCTGGGAGAATTTCTGTGTAGCCAAATCTAACTTCGTGGCCATGAAAGCGGAAACCCACGTTAGCACCGCTTCCTCTGACAATAATGAGGTTGCAAACTTTTCCTCTCATCGGGGGCGAAAGATAGTGCAGCACAACCACAAGTGATCCTTCTAGAGTTTCCTTGCATAACTCTTCTAACAACTAGCATTTTTCCTTTATCTCCCTAGGTATGGAATTTCTCACCCCGATCCTTAACCGCTTCTTCATCACCCATTTCCTCAACGGCACCCTACTCGGTGAATTACACCACTCGGCTCATCAACTAGCTAGAGGAAATGTGGCCATATATGTGGCATTAGAAGCATTTCCAGTTTGGAACTGTACTAAGCGTGCTACTCCTCTCAAACTTCTTTCCACCATGATAAGCCTTGTCAGTTTCTTGTCTAGTCATTCTCACT
>NW_018209122.1:0-776 GCF_001263595.1 Phalaenopsis equestris | reverse complement strand
CAGAGATTTAACGAGGTTCGACAATTTGCCTACATCCACTTCAACATATGTCCCTTATCTGGTGTATGAGCCAAACCTAACAAAGGTTATATCTAGTTCAATCAAATTAAAAGATATACATGAAAATGCATATTTCATTTTTAAAAAAAATTAATATCAACAATATTTTTATTTGATTTAAATAGTATATTACTATCTAACTTTAGATGCTATATATATCTTTATCATGTCATACTTTAAAATATTAAAAATAAATCAATATAATAAGTGAAAAAAAATACTTATTTGACTTTTCTATAGTGCTGTTAAGTCTTAAGTAGTGAGATTCTCATGAGGCTGCAAAACGTTAAATCCGGCTGATGAGGAATCTACATGCTTGTGATTCGTCTTAATTAAAGAAATAAAAATGAAAATCAAGTGAAATTGGAATCATATTGAAAACAAGGTGGATTTGAAATGATGAATTATAAGTTACATATTGAGTTTAGTCAAGCTAAATGATTAATTTTTTAGGATTTACATATACATATACTACAACATTTTTCTATATTATATGTCTAATGTTAAAAGGTAGAATTAAAAATGATCAACTCTAAGTTTCTTTTTGAGTTTAATCAAGCTAAATATATATATATATACTTGATATGTGCTAGAAGGTTTGCGGCGGTAGATGTGATAGATTAACGTCTTAGCAATGCATGAAAAATAATTACAGACTCAAATAATTAGAGAGAAGTAAGCAGAACGATACACATTGACTTTTTACGTGAAAAGCC
>NW_018209121.1:0-776 GCF_001263595.1 Phalaenopsis equestris | reverse complement strand
AAAACTCACAAGTCATTCTATATTAAAGTTTATGACATCTTAATAAATTCATTTGTTTGCACAATAATATCCAAGATTTAAATAAATAAATATAGAGGAATTAACATAGATAGCACACAATTCTTAGATATTTTACATATATATCATTCAAATATTTAATATTACATTAAAACTAATATTAATACTATTTTTCAAAAGTGAAATAAGCATTGATTTGTGCAAATTTACAGCAAATATCAAAAGTTAGATGTGAAATATATAAGTACATAAGCATTACATGCTAGATATGTAAATTAATAAGATAATATTTTCTTAATTATGCAGGAATTAAGTGCTGCACATAAATTTACCCTAGTTTTAAGAATAGATATATGGACAAAATTTACTTTAAAATATATTCTAATTAAATTTTAATTATAATGGAAAATTACAATCTCATAAAATATTATTATAAATAATATTAGAAAAAGAAAATTTGTTAGATTTATTTTAAGTTTAGTAATATAAATATGTATTACACTAATTTTTTTAAAAAAATTAATAATTTTAAATTCATTTTAATAAAATTTATATCAAATTAACTTGATATATTTTCTTATTTGATAATATTTAAATTTTGTAAATTTATTTGTGGGCAATTAAATTTTTATTTATATCACTCAATTTTTTTATATTTATATATATAATACCAAAATTTCAAATTTTATAAAAAATGACTTGAAATAAAATATTTATGAGATATAAATATATGTAATCATTACTGTAGGTACTTGATT
>NW_018209120.1:0-776 GCF_001263595.1 Phalaenopsis equestris | reverse complement strand
TTTTAAATTTAGAAAATATTATTTTGGATGGAATTCAAGCATCTAATGTGAATAAGAAGTAAATAAGAGATCTTTTGGCCATAATATGCATTTTCAGTAGGCTCTAGGTTATCTTATAGGCTAAGGGTTAGACTTGGGCACCTAGGCACTAGTGTGGGCACCTAAGCTCTATCGTGGGAACCTAAGCTCAATTTTTTGGCTCTTGGGCAACAAACATGGCGGACCAGTGCTTGGTATTAATCTCCCAAAATTGAATGATCAAGAAACATAAATTGGCACCAAAGCACCCAAAAGAAGCAATACCAAGTCCATAAATGGAAAGCATAATGATTACGAGTTAAACCTTAGCATCTAGGCTCCACGAAACTGCCTTAGAAATATTTGAGCATACTTTATTCAATTCCTTATTTTTTTTGCAGTATATTATAGTCAACTTATTTTATGGACTTCCTAAAGTGAATTTATGACTTTTTCAGTATCCCTAAGAAGGTTTTGGAGACATTTTCCTAGGGTCAAGTAGCTAGTCCATTATCAGAACTTAAGTAGGAAAATTCAGAGGTATGTATGATGAGATTAATGAGAGTTTTTTTATGAAGAATTAGTTGCAATTGTTGAATAAACTATTCCTTAGCATGCTAACATTGTTAATTTATATTGTTAGTCGTATTATTCCTTATGATCTGCTATATCCCCAAAGGAAGAAGTATATACTAATGCCTGATTTTATTTTTAGAATGAACCTTATCAATTTAGCAAATGCAAGGATCAAATTATTA
>NW_018209119.1:0-776 GCF_001263595.1 Phalaenopsis equestris | reverse complement strand
AGAGAGGAAGAGAAATTTCGAGAGCCTGGATGGGGGATTACCCTATTCGACGCATATAACACATGGAAAGTCCGTTGGAAATAATGATGCAAGATTAGGGATAGTCGGCTAAGGTTTAATTAGGTGTTGCTTTACCACATCAATACTATTCAAATACCATCCCAATACATTATCACCCCAATATCATCTCAGTACCACCCTAATAATATATTCTCCCAAACCCACACCACCACCCAAATATCAATCAATACTACTCTAATACCACGTCAATATCACCTCAATAATATTTTGGGACAAACCCGCAATACCACCTCAGTACCACCACAATATTATATTCTCCCCAAACACACAACACCACCTCAATATCACCCCAATTACCATTCCAATGCCACATGAATACCACCCCAATATTATCTTGGCACAAAACTATCAATATCACCTTAATAGCAGATAAATTCCACCTCAATACCTCCTCAATATCACTTTAATATCACCTAAATAATATCTTGACATAAAACCCTTAATACCACCTTAATGCCCCATTAATATCACCCAAATATCACCTCAATAACACCCCAAACTGTGTAATATGTATGTAAATTGGTTCTCATGATGAATTTTGTTGAATTTTTTTTGGTCTAACAACACATTTTTTAATTATAAGGCAAAGCTAACCCCATTGGAGAAATTTTTTTCATTAATAATACTACAATTAGTTTTGATTAAATAATACTACTATTTTTAAGGGTCCGTTTGGGGCAGCTTATTTGGTGTGG
>NW_018209118.1:0-776 GCF_001263595.1 Phalaenopsis equestris | reverse complement strand
TATTTATGTGTGAGGGTATCTTTAATTAATTAATGTGAAGTTTTATTGAAGAAGAGCTCTAAATATAGAGATTTCAGCTTTGAGGAGACTTTTATGAAGCAAGCAAGAGGAAGAGATCGACTTGAAAGCTTGTAAGATAAATTTTAAACCTAATATGACTAATGGAATTAATGGCGTAAATAATTAAATTAATTAATGTTATTAAATTTATTTTGATTAGAAGGTGTGAAGAATTCGATAAATCACTCAGTTTTAAGGAAGACAAAAATCCTAAAGCTAAAAGAGGTAAGCGTTTTAATAATTTTTTTGTATTTTAATAAGATTTTCTTTAGGATGTAATCCTTATAATGATATGCACATTTAATGAGTTTAGGAGATAAGAAGCAAAGTGAATGGGTTAAATTATCTCAGAGGTTTCTTAAGGCTAATGTGACAAATTATTTTCTTATACATATTAAATTTAATAGTTAGTAAATAAAGAATTTCTTTAATGCCTTAGACAATTATTTTATATTTCTATGCATGTTGTAACTTAGGAATAAAAGAAAATGAAATAGGAAATGGAAAAAGAATGTTTAATGTCTTTAAAAAGATATAATTTAAATGAAATCAAATAAAAACTTGAATGTTTAAGTCATATATGATTACCTTCAGATGGTACTGACAGAGGATGCAATGTACCTATGCATATTAAAGGAAATGATAAAGATGTGTCTTTGTGTGCAATTTGAGAGTGTCTTCGAACACATTTTGAGAGCCACTTCGGACACATTTTT
>NW_018209117.1:0-776 GCF_001263595.1 Phalaenopsis equestris | reverse complement strand
ATATATATATATATATATATATATAAAATCAAACAACTTTGGCAACCTTATGCAGCGGCACAGTTGCCATAAGTTAATAGTTATAGTATGTTTCATTGCAAAACCTCAGAAACCCTAAGTTCATTCCACCAACAATAGCATCTGTTTTCAACTTCCCTTATTCATAACTGATAAATAGACTTCATTTAGATCATCAATTCAGACAACACTGAAGGTATTAAAACCCTGAATTCTCAAATTTAATAATTTACAAGGTTCTTAAACAAACTCAAACAACAAATTTAAACAGTGACAGAGAACTCTGCCGAAACCGTTAGATTAGAAACAAATTGAAGGGAAAAGAGAGCGCGGAGCACTATACCAATTATAGGAATTGCGTGGAAATCGTATCCCATGTCGGGTTGCAGGCCTTCCACGCGAGGAGGATCTCTTTGGAACCGAGAAACCACCACTGGCCGGTAGGAGAGTAAAGTGTGGGCTTTTGAGCATTATTTCATTGCATAAATTTTATTTTTTTCTTTTAGATTCGCATAATATAAATCTGGACGGTTTGTAATTTTGAAAAAAATATTGTGCACGGAGTTCAGATATAGAGCTGCGTTTGTGATACAGCGGGACGGAGCGGTAGCTCGAAACTCCATTGTATCACGTCTGGTGTCCGGACGTCGCTCGCATATAGACTCCGGACTCAATATTTTTACGTAATTTAGACAAATCCACCCAAAACTTATTTATTTTGATATTTGAAATCTAAATTTTATCTTCTAATATTTATG
>NW_018209116.1:0-776 GCF_001263595.1 Phalaenopsis equestris | reverse complement strand
AGATTGGCGCAGGCCATTGATAGAATATTTGCAAATAGGAAGACAACCAGCTGACAAGTCGGAAGCATATCACATCATGAGAAGAGCTTTGTCATATGCCCTAGTAGGCAATTTCCTTTATAGAAGGTTTTTTGTTCAGATGTGACTAAGATGTTTAAGCAGAGCAGAAGCACTGGATATCTTCAAAGAAGTACACGCTGGATTGTGTGGGCTCGCCAGTCAGGTTCAAAGATGAAGATGAAGATTAAGAGATTCAGATACTACTGGCCAACAATGTCACTTGTGCCAACCGCTGAATATCCTACATCCAAGTGCACAGAGTGGTCACTTGTATGAACATTGCTTGAAAATGTCACTTGTGTCAAGTGCACAGAGTGGTCTTCCACCAACTGCTGAATATTCTACATCCAACAGTCGTGTCGTGGCCATTCAAGTGTTGGGGTATGGACATTGTGGGTCTGATAGACTCTCCATCTTCTAAGGGACATAGATTTATTCTTGCAACCACATATTACTTCTCCAAGTGTGCAGAGGCATTGTCGTTGCGAGAAGTTACAGCGTACCACGTTCTTCAGTTTTCAAAAGTCAGATTGTCTAGCGTTTCGGTGTCTCACGCAGAGCTATTTCCAACAACGAGTCATCCTTTAAGAGCACTAAGATCAACAACTTCATCAGATGACACGGAATAGGTTTGAGCTATTCTACGATCTATTACCCTAGGGAAAACGACCTAGCCAAAGCTTTCAATAAGATGCCCGTGCAGATCTTAAAAAAAA
>NW_018209115.1:0-776 GCF_001263595.1 Phalaenopsis equestris | reverse complement strand
AAAAAAAAAACCTCAGTGTATCGCATCCGTTGCTCAGATGTAACTTACATCGGGACTTCGTACGCAATATTCTTTCTTTAAATGCAAAATGCTGATGTGATGTATACTTTTCCAAAGGAGACATTGCACAGTTGTAAACGTATGAAAGTTGCGCAATACAAAATTGACTTTAGTTGGTACATGCTGTCATTACATAATTGTTTGTCCTGGTGTTTAGTTCTTCGTCAATGGCTCCAAATGGACACCATGGAAAAGAGATTGGCCGACATGGGAAAATTCTATTATGTATCATCTTTGGTCTATTAATCTAGAGTACTATAAAATTCAATTTTTACAGTTATAGATTATATCATATCATGGTGATAGAAGCTAAAATATAAAATAAGTTGTTTGGCTTTGACGTAGAGCCTATGACTTTATGAAATATTATTGTACAAGATATGTTTGTAGATGGCTAAGGTTAGACATAATGATTTAGTTCATAGAAGTATGAGAAGGTTTTCCAAAGGAAATTATTGGAACCTTATTCATTTGACGAAAAAAAATACTCCTTGTGATAACTGATCCATTTGCCCATTTTACAGTGGTGAAACTTTGGTTTTGCTCGAACTATAGTGAATTATTGTTGATTTGTGACTATTCAGAAAAATAGAATAAAGGAAAGAAGTAGAAAAGAAAAGAAAAAGAAAAAAAGAGAAGAAATTGACCTGATCAATTCATTGATATATAATGATAAATATGTCTCTGAAGGTAGATGACTATAAATTTAATATCCA
>NW_018209114.1:0-775 GCF_001263595.1 Phalaenopsis equestris | reverse complement strand
CCTTCAGGCAGTGTAAAATAAACCTAAAACCATATAGTATGCTTTACAGTCATTAGTGAAAATAATAGATGTGCTTGATACCATGGTCGGGCATTTTAAATGAGTTCTGGATGGGTTATTTTGTAGAACATTTGGTGCTTTCTGGTTGAAGCTTTTCCACCCTGTAGCCCTGTTTTGATCAAAATTCATTATTTTATACTATTCCTAGCATCAGCTAGTTCATTTTTTATCCTCATCGCTTCCTGTACTTTCTGTTCTTTTTCTTCTCTTGTGGGTACTAATCTTTGCCTCCAATCTCTGGCCATTCTCATGCAGGATAAAGGTTTTCACATTAACAAAAGTGCTTCTTCTCTATTTGAAAAAGACTATGGAATTGGACACCCAGCTTCCAACCCCACAGTTCATAAGAATCCAAGGTATTGCTATCTCCGACATCAATGAATCAAGCAAAGCTGCTTCTTTTATTCTCCTCGATTTATTTCTCAAACCCTTCTTTTTTTTTTTTTGAAGTTGTAGTGATATTATGGGCATGAGAGTGAACATGTCATTACCAGTCTCTCCTTCTTCGAGTCCTCTTCATCAATGCAAACAATATAATAGAAGCTGCCTCCCATCTCCTACCCATCCAGTCTTTTCTGCTGGAGTTCTCAGCAATGGCCAAAGAGATTACTCATACCAATCAAAGCCGAGCAATCTTCCAGATTCTAGTCCAGATATTTCAGAACTAAAAAATTATTCACATTATCAGTGGCCAAGAAGATGAGCAATGCGCATT
>NW_018209113.1:0-775 GCF_001263595.1 Phalaenopsis equestris | reverse complement strand
AGTCCTGACCTAATATGCGCTCAAAAATACCTTTGGCATAAAAGTGGGTCTATGTTTATTACATTTCTTTATTTTTTTTATTATATTTCATTTTTTAATTAAATTATTTTTTTTCTAAGTATATGTTAATTAATTTATTATTTCACAAGATAAGTATATTAACATATAATATGTGGCACAAATTTCATCGTGGATAGTTTTTATTTTTTCTTAAATGAACGGTTATGAGCTTGCATCAAATTACGAAAAAGCATCTAACATAGTTTGTTACATAAATAACAATAGCCTCGAATGCTAGTTGAGTCAAACAAAAATGTAATTTAAACAAGCATATAAAAATAATAGGAAGTGTTACATACATAACATTTAATTACAATGTATTTACATTTTCAACACCTATAATTTTTACTTGCACATTGATGCGTCCTCAAGAAATTATTTTAATCATGCAAGAATCTTAACATGCTTTTAGACTAAGAGCTTCAAAAATCAAATCTTGAATTACCTACACTCGAATTCAAATGAAGTAGCTCGATAAAACGAGCAAGCTAACATCAAACATGGTTTGATATGAGTCCAAATGAGATTAAATCATACACTTAAAACATCTAAGAAGTTTTGAGATATATTTTGGGGGCGAAATGATATTCAAATATGACAAGTTTATGGTCAAATCAAGTGTCTCAACGAGATGAATCCGATGGGCCCAAGATCACTCAATTAAGACAACATTTAGGTGCCTAAACACTCATAAAATATTATATAAATATATTAA
>NW_018209112.1:0-775 GCF_001263595.1 Phalaenopsis equestris | reverse complement strand
CTCAATTTTAAAAATTTGAATCCATACCTTCTCTCAAATGGTGAGACCTCAATAAGGCTTGATAGAGAACATCGCCTTGATGCCACAAACCTACTCCTTGCCTCAATTTCTTATGTGGATAGGTCTAGGTATGACCTAGACCAAATGGTGGCTCAAATTTGTGTTGGGATGGGTTGGTGGGATCAGGAAGGCTTGAATTTGATTGGGGGAGTGAGCCTAAGCATCTATGAAGCTTACGAAAGGGTTGGATTAGAATTTTGAGCAAGTTGATGTTGAGGTCAAAAAATGCCCTAGATTTTAGTGGAAAAATTGGGGCTTTGTCGTGGCTTAGGTGGCCTAAGGATAGTGGGGATGGTTTTCTCTGGTACAGAGGAGTGCTTTTGCAGTTAGGAGAAAGAGGACTATACAGTTATGTAGGAAGTTTATGTGGTGGAGAAGGCTTTGGGTTATGGCTATTTATAACCATGAGAGGCCATGGGAAGAGCTTGATTGTGCCTTGGGATCCCTGATATCTTCTCAGAGCATGTGAAGGGGAGTTGTAGAAGCTTTTGGGAGGGAGAAGGGAGCTTTTCCAAGTTTCCATGCCTTAAGTATGGTGACACCAATGGAGGTGAGGGTGGCATGAGAGATTGCTTGTGTTGATCGGGGAAACCCTTGAGTGGGTGGCTAAGACCTGATTTGGTCTGTTTTCACCCACTTTGGTTTAGGTATGGCTTCTCAAAGTTTGTGCTTGACTTGGGTGCCATATGTTCATCTCTCATGGTAAGTGGTGAAA
>NW_018209111.1:0-775 GCF_001263595.1 Phalaenopsis equestris | reverse complement strand
AAAAAAAAAAAAGACATGGAAGGGGTTAATAACTTGTTCCACAAGCTATCTCCCTAGGACACCTCTTCCCACTGATATAATTTAGAATATATTGCTTTAGTTAGGCTTTGAGTGAAGCATAAAGTTAGAACCAGTCAGTCTTTTCTGTTTCTGTCAAATGGTTGCTTGGAGATTAGTTCGGTGAGTTCTCATTGAGGAAGGAATTAAGAATTTTTGTTGGCTAGGAGCTCCCCTCCTAGCAATCTTCCACCATAAGTTCAGTGTCAAGATTCTCATGAATGGGATTCATGAATTCCTCTGGACACCATCTGTTCAACCAAAAATGTATTTTTTCTTAACCCAAATCCCATAAGTAAAGCCTTTCAGCATCCTCTCTGACATTGAGCAGATTCCCCCAGGTTCTGGAGTCCCCAAGCCTTCTGGAAACCAAATTGGGGTGAGCAGATCTGCAGTATTTAGCCAACATAAATTGTGCCCAAAGTGTATTTTGCTGTATGAACCTGACCCATAGTTTGCATAGGCTAATATGTTGAAGTTGCTGAAGTCCCTTGAACCCCAAACCTACAGCTGAAAATGGTTTAGCTACTTTCTGTCAGCTGGCCCAATCCAATTGTTTTCTCTGCCCTGCCTAGAGAAATTTATTGAAGGTTATTTCCAAGAGAAGTTGGGTTCTTTTCTTCATTACAACTATTTGTAGAATATAGGATAGGAAGGTAGTGAGGATGCTTTTCAACAGTGTAATCCTGCCTCCATTTGAAAGAAAAGAGTTGGTCCA
>NW_018209110.1:0-775 GCF_001263595.1 Phalaenopsis equestris | reverse complement strand
AAATTGAGTTATTTGGATCCGTTTCAGCTCAAAATCGGCTTGATTTCACTCAAATTAAGTTACTAATTTGGGTCTACTACAACTCTAAATCGACTTTAAATTAGCTCGTGATTTTTTATATTCAATTTTAATTTGTATAACATATATATAATTTTTTAAATAAAAAATTACTACAAGCCGATGGATCTCGTGTCAATTCGAGTTGATACATGTATGGCTCACATCAGGCTCGAAAAAATTCAATCCAAAACTTTGGCTCATAGCCCTACCAGTTTATTCTGATATGAGTTAAAATTCTAATCGATTTTCAAGCGAATTCGAGCTAAATTCACATACCTAAATAAAACACTTTAAAGCCTCAAACACATTTGTATATAATATTAGAAATAAAAAATATTACAAGCATATCGATCTCTACTCAGTTCGAGCTGATTCATGTACCAGCTCGAAAAAACTTGGTTCAAAATTTTGATTTACAGCTCGACCTATTTATTTTGATCTGAACTAAAATTCTAGTCAATTTTAAAGGGACTTTTAAAGCCTCAAACACATTTTTGCAGGACAGTGTATGATTTTATGCAAAATTTCTTATAACAAAATTTGGGCAGAACAAATATTATTTCTCTCCACTATTAAATCCTGGCCGTATGAAATTCATTTTCTTTTGCCATGAAAATTAAGAGATAGTGGACGATGCTCCTAATCCGAACTACTTCGATATAGGGGTGTAAACGAGCCAAACACGACTCGTTTATATTTCGAGCTCAAAAAGTGT
>NW_018209109.1:0-775 GCF_001263595.1 Phalaenopsis equestris | reverse complement strand
GGAGAGTAGTAACACCCAAAACTTTAGAAATTAGGTAAGAAGTTTGATAAAATTTAACCAAAATTTCAAATCCCTCTGATTTCAATCGAATCAAATTTATAAAACTCTACAGATCAAATCAATTAATCCAATATACATCACTGCATAAATTTTAATTGGATGAGAAGATATAAAATGAGGAAGTTAAAAGTTTGATTAACTTTTTAACCTCAATTAATCCCATAATCATGCATATCTACTATAGTCAGCCGACCTCCTCGCAGTTTTCCTGGCATGCCAATGGCTTGATTAGGTCGAACGACTAGGATTTCCTGCTCTCCTCTTCTACGCTCTGTATTCTCCTTCACGCGAGCTCCTAAGCTCATCATTGTAGCACAAATGCAAAGAGACGGAGAAGTGCGGCACGCATAGTGTCACAGACGACATTTCAGGGTTCCATGATGAATTTGGTGAGTAAGAAACCATCTTTCACATTAATTGTGACATTCCTTTCCTTCATGGCATTTCTATTTTGACGTATGCCACAAAAATGTGCACTAATTCATTTCTGATAACTGTAGCAGAGGCAAACTTATATCGGAAGTGACAAAATTGGTTTGTGGGCTTCCGTAAGGGCTTTTAGCATGAAATCGATGAAGTAAAGGAAAGATTAGGGTGATATGAGAAAGAGGAAAGAACAATAGGAAATCTCGTAGAAGAGTTGGTTCCGTAAAAAAGCTCGTTTGCGGCAAGTACTCTTGAATAAATTATGTTTATGGTTAAATCATGAAATGAG
>NW_018209108.1:0-775 GCF_001263595.1 Phalaenopsis equestris | reverse complement strand
CCTTCACCGTAATTCACACCTTGCCAAGATCGACATTAGCTTAGAAGGTCTGAGCTTTTCAACACTAGCTAGGCGGCAGTAATCTTGATAAATCTTTCTTTTGAAAGATAGATCCCCCATAAAATCTTCTCTCTACAGAAAGCATTCAACCAAGACCTCCAAGACCAATAGCTGGTGAAAGTTTTCAATTTCACCTTCTCAAGCTAAGCCCGTCCTTCTCTTCTAGGCGAGGAGGGACTTTGACTGGCTTTCAAAAGATGCCTAGAATTTATCAGGTCAAAAAATGACTAGTTATTTAGAGCTTCCTTTTTTCTCCAACTGAATGCGCTGAAGACTGGCTTAGGTGTAACATAAGTCCCACGTGGTGGGTTTAGACTTCAACTTACATGGAAATAGATGGGCTTGCTTATCCTAGTAGTGTAACTGCCTAAAAACCCTGATTTCGAGCTCGCTCGGAGACGGACTGGCTGATTGGCCAGTAGCAATGACAAGAGGAAGGTGGAGAAGGCGCTAGAAAAAGCTTTTTGTCTGGAGAGCTTTATTGCTCTCCTTTTAGAAAGGAGAGGATAGCTAAGAAAGAGACTAGCCTTCTCTCTTGTTTGAACTTGCTCGAAGGCGCAGAAGCACTGAAAAGAAGGAGGTTAGAATACTAGCAGACTAGCTTACAAGGTCAGTTGGATGGGCTGGATCGAGGATCGACAGAAAATTTCCACTCCCAACTCCAAATGGTTCGAAAGCGGAAGCACTAGAGCTAGATGCCATCTTTTCCATTTGA
>NW_018209107.1:0-775 GCF_001263595.1 Phalaenopsis equestris | reverse complement strand
GTTAATTACATCTTAAACGACCAAAATCACTTAAGAAAACTCTCAATGAAGATTGAGGCTTTGTTTTCAAGGTTTCAAAGTTTAGTTTCCGCGATTGGTTATAGGACAATCAAGTATGAATGACTCAATGTAGAACAGTTGTTTTCATAACCCAAAGGAGTGTGGAGTAGGAAATGTCAAAGATATTAAGGAAACTTCAGTGACATCTCAAACTAACCTACGATTTGACTTTACTTCTTTGAAAGAGAATTATATAATGTTTTAGTCCCGTAAATTGTTTAGATAATCTGGACTTATATTTGCATGTCATATGCAAATAGCTCAATAAAATATGAGGATTTACGTCGTATTGAATGACGACGTCGGAATCCTAAACAGTTTAGGACTTATATCGTACTAGGGCCTAAAAGATAGCTTGAGGGTTTATGACGTACAAGACAAACAACCTCAAATTTTTATGAGATTATATTCAAATTGAGGCTTCTCCTTCCGCTTCATTTTGTAGTCTCGACCGCTTCCCGAAGATTAATCATCACTCAACCGCGTAGTTGTCAAAAATAATTAAGGAAAATGAAAGTTACATTAATTATGTTAAGCAACACCGGTCAAGATTCGACGGTTCTGTCGCCCCGACATCACTGTTAATTTTAGATTTACTTAGTCTAAACAAGCGATTAAACTTATTTAGTCCGGAGAATTTTCATTAGCAACCGTAGGTTATCTTATCCGAGAGATTCTCATAAATCCAAAAAGGTGTATTATTATTATGTTATTA
>NW_018209106.1:0-775 GCF_001263595.1 Phalaenopsis equestris | reverse complement strand
TGCACACAACAAATACGAGCAGCATAATTACTTATTTTTCCATCGTCACAACTTGAAAACTATATCAACAACAAGTGCAAACAATGATAACAAACTTGATTAAACAAATTCATATCTAAACTTTCAAAGTTGACAACAACACATAATGAATTTTCATATAAACAAAAATGAAAATAATTCTAAACCCCTTTGGCGAGAGACCATTATCAAACACATAATGAAACTCCTAATCCTCGTCCTCATTCACGACACTCATATGCCACTTGCATTGACGATCAATACTCTTCATCAGACATGCTAGACCATTGGCAGTCATCTCTTAGCCTTCATGCACCTAGCAGGCCTCGTCATTCAGGGTGCTAACTTGTCTGACAAGCTTGCCTTGCTAAGCCTTTAGTGAGCTAGGGCCACCCATAGCAGCACTAGAGCACTCGACCTCAAATGCAGTGCCCTTCACACCTTGGTCGTACACCCTCCCCATACTCTTCTTTGTCGCCTGCTTCTATCGCTCAAAATCAATTTGATTAGTAGGAGGCTAGCTATCACTGCTGCTGGCGGATGTCGAGGTCTGGCTCGCCATCTCCTTCTGCCTCTCTCAGAGCTGCTTGTGCTTGACAAATTTTATCTATATGTTATTATCACATGGTGAGAGTAGCCCAATGCGTTAGGACATGTAACTTTACAGTGCATGGCTCTCGGTCAAGCTGTTTGGTCTGTGTATATGAGAGAATGGTAAGTATCACATAATTACATAAATCCTTATGTTTTTTTTTTT
>NW_018209105.1:0-775 GCF_001263595.1 Phalaenopsis equestris | reverse complement strand
CTATGGCTATTATTGTCTGTTGGTTTGATTTGTTCTGGCCAAGCGTCACTTTTGTGCTTTTTTGTGTGCTTGCATGCTTGATATCTATGGCAGTATGTTAGGGCATTCTTCTGTAGGGAGCTATGCCCATATATATGCACACACACAAATACCATTAAAGGGGGAGCGTGTGACAATATCTACTAACATTTTGCTTGTAGATGCCATTTTGCTCCCTAGATAAGAAGGCATGGTTTAGATAAGTTGCATGCTTGCTTGGCTTTCTCATTAATGTTATTTTTATTTAGATCAAATCATTTTTTTAATTTTTTTCTGATGTGCCTTTTAAAGTTCTAGGAAGAGTATGCATTAGAAGTAAGGTACGAGCATTGTTTCTGGTGCGCCAGATAGGCAGCACTGTGAAGGGGGCCAAGAGCTGTTTGCTCGTACCCCTTACCTTAATTCTAAATTTCATTTATGTATAAAATTAGGATTTGGCATGCATACACGGGTTCCGGGTGTCTTTTTCCTTTTCTGGGATATTTCGCCAACCAGCTCACCGACCTTTTATTATTTCTCTTGGCTTGTTTTATTGTTTTTCCTGCATGATTGCATGTTTGAGCTATTTCTCCTATTTTTATCTGGTTGTATCTGGGATGCTAAGAAAATTTCATTTTATCCTCTTTAGGATTAAGAGATTCATAATTTTCAAAACTCGCTTTCTACTTTCTACTTGACCTTTGGACAAGATTTTAGATGGGTTGCAAAGCATGGCTTTTACCCAAGTCATTTGATA
>NW_018209104.1:0-775 GCF_001263595.1 Phalaenopsis equestris | reverse complement strand
ATGTTTTGAAAAGTGAATTTTAGGAATAAAATATCCTTCTTTTGAAAACCAAGTTGTTGCGCTTGCCTATAATTGGGTCCCAAGTTAAAGGAATGTCAAATTAACAAAAGTAAAATTAGTAGAAGTAAAATGCATAATTCTTATCAAATTTAAAATAAATAAAATAAAATCGTGGTTCGGTCTTTTAGAAAGCTCTTTCCTAGAGCTCAGGATTTTTCCCTTGATTCTAATCTGTTCTCTCGTAAATTTTCTCAAAATAAACAAAAGTTATGATAAATAAAATGAAATCCCCTAAATAAAATTTTTGAAATTTCTATAAATACTTTGTTCATGCAACTCACACACTGAATTTCTTTCTGTTTTTTGCAGGAATATGTTTGTTGAACGACTGGTCTCTACCTTTCGCAATGGCATTAATCTTGCATTAGACAAGTGGGTGTCGAGCATGGCTCGATCATTCACTTTGAACTTGACTTTGAGCAAGTTGAGTTACTCTATGAAGGACCACTACTAAATATAGTCGATCGGGATGAAGTCGAAGGAAAGAAGCCAGTACTGGAATTCAGAGCTGGGAGGGAAATATCTTAAAGAGAATTAAAGAAGATCATTTAAGAAAAACTTTGTCACAACCACCCAGGAGGTTGGGGACAATGAGGATCAAGTCAGTAATTGTTGCCGCTACTGAAGAGCTACTGAATGCTCTCCTGCTTTCGATCAGTCAAAAGTACAGACGGGATTGACAAGGACATAGAGGAGAAAGAAGAACCGATGCATG
>NW_018209103.1:0-775 GCF_001263595.1 Phalaenopsis equestris | reverse complement strand
AATAAATAAATAAATAAAATCATGATCATACTATTCAACATCAATACTTACAAATGTTGCTTGGCCTATTGAATTTTGGTTATATACTACTTCAAACTCTCTAAAATAAGAAAATATTTAGAGATATTACATTAAAGACATTATAACTTTGCGTCACCATCCTGGAAATATGAACTTCCTGAATAAACAGGATTAGCTAAAGAATACCATTATAGATTATGCTTGCAATTTGCAATTAATGAAAGCACCAAACAGTATATATTGTGTAAATTAAAAAAAAAGGTATTATCTCTTCTTTGGCTAATAGTAGGTGTGATGGAGATATAATGATGTTCCTTAAGTGCAGGAAGGTCTGATTCTACATAATCAAAATTACCTTTTACGTTTGATACTGTGCGTGAAATGGGTGGGAGGAAGGGAGAGAAAGACGAGAGTTAGACGGCTAGAAGTGGAGTGAAAAGGGAAGATATAAGGGAGTTTTTGATATCATTGGAAGCCTCAATCCTGCAGTTGTCTTCTCAGCTAGCTCCAATTGATGTTGTACTTCAAGGGTTTCGGACTCAAAAGGAAGACGAAGGGGAAGGTAGTCAATGGTTTCATGGAACTCAGGTAGGCAAGAGATATGAAGCGAGGGAGGAGACGGGTAGCTTCGAAGGGCACGAAAGGAATAACCCGTCGATACGCGACTTCAAGATGCGGGCAGTGGGATCGATCCCGCGGCACCCTCTGTTAAGGAATCGAAAATGTTATTTCTAAATAAGCTTCTCGAACGCAC
>NW_018209102.1:0-775 GCF_001263595.1 Phalaenopsis equestris | reverse complement strand
CTTTCCCTCAAGGGATCTTTCTTTTAAGGATTGTGTTTACAACTAACTTTCCATCAATACTACCTCATGAGCTATCTTTTAGGGTATAAGCAAAAACTGTGTAATCAACTAAGAAAGTTTGACCTTTTTTTTGGTTGTTTAGTTGAAGCGTCCATCAATGACCATAGCCTTTTTTGCTAATATGTGCATCAAGGATTTCATACTCTTCTTAATTTATTTTGTCAGAGGTTTTTGATGGCATTAACACATTATGAACAAAGTTGAAATAAAATCCACCAGGAATATTTGATCTATTTTAAGTTGTTAGTCAAAGTTTCTACTTGAATTTCCTTTTTTGGAAGAGGTCGAAAGAAATTCACATAGGATTTTAATCCTATCCTATGCTATTTAGTCAGATCACCTGCTTGAAAATCGTGGCTTATTTTAGATTTGGTCAATTTGAATCCCACTAAGACCAATTAAGCTCTGTGTGAGGTTTTAGAGATGTTATGAATTTCTCGAGTCTAGGTTGTAGGTCAAGATGGAGCATACTTTTACTTTAAAATAAGGTTATGACCATACTGAGGAATGATATTTGGAAACTTACTTAGTGTTGCTTTTGATTTTGTTGCCCCCTACTAGGGTTATTGTATACATAAGCCTAGTAATTTTATAAAACATAGCACATCTATCAAATATTAAAGAGATCAGCATCTTAATCCATTTAATGTGGAACTCAAGTACAATGTGGGGGATATGGAAGAGCGCTTTCTTGTCAGACATAGGGGTGTAAACG
>NW_018209101.1:0-775 GCF_001263595.1 Phalaenopsis equestris | reverse complement strand
CAAAATATATAAAAGAGACATGATAATAAAATAAAGATTGATAAATTTTATACTAAGTATTTGAGGTATTAAAATGTTTTAATTAATCTTTATGATTATGGAAAGTTGTCAAAAAAATGTGCTGAAAAACAATCACCAAACATGTGTTTTTTAAATTCATACTCTTATAAGGAATTCTTAAGCGTAGAATAAAAATTTAATTATACTCAATAAGATTTGGCCTTTATTTTCAAAATGAGGACAACTAACTCAATAACTATTCACACTTTTTAAACATATTAGCTATTTTAACTCAAAATCAATTCAATCATGCTCAGACAAGGGCTAATCCAAGTAGTGCCACGGAAAAATTGCACCCCCCCCCACTCCTTAAACTCAGTTTTTTACTTATATGGAAGGTCAATTTTGTCTCTTCTCTCTTCTGAAACATAACTTTCCCCTTCGTTGACCTAACCCCACCCATGTTGGGTCTAGAGAGTAGTTTGCCCCCTTTTAGAAAAAAGTTGGTTCAGCCCCTGTGCTTAGATTTTAATGATGATGGCTATCAAAATTATGGTTCATCAAATTCAAAATTACTACCTATTATTCTCAAATATTATATAAAGTGATGATTACACTATGCCAAAGCATTCCATACTAAGAAACAATAAAGAGAGGGGTTCTAGGGGCAAAAATGAAAAAGTGATACTATATTGATTCTAGTAAAATAAGAGGCACTTGATCATAGAAAAAATTAGTTTCCTTTTGGACTTCTGCAATGGAGAATTGAAAGACG
>NW_018209100.1:0-775 GCF_001263595.1 Phalaenopsis equestris | reverse complement strand
TTGATGGGGGAAATTAAAATGAGGCTTCTTGAATATAAGGTAACTGTAAATGGACTTAATTAGATTTGGACATGTACAACGAAGGGTGAAAAATATGCTCCTTAGAGAAGAATTAAAAATCAAATTTAGATGATTATGAAGGAGAAGAGTTGGATCTAATACTATAAGGGTTGAAGATGTGCAAAATGACTTGTAAAGTGTAGAATGAACTCCTCAAATAATGTTTAGTAGAAATGAATGAAAAACTAAGATTCATAAAGCTGACCCCAAATATTTGTGATCAGACTAATGATGATAGTGATGGCTAAGAGTTATTCTTAATTTTTTGTTAATTACCTGAGATGCTGGTTTCATGTTTGCAGATCTGCTCTCAAATCATTGAAGGTTGAGCGACTTAAACTATATGATTATTGCCTTCCCTGTAAGTGCATTTATTCCTTTTGCTGTACGTTCTATTACTTCAAGTATTTTTACTCTTCTTTTTTTTCGTCATGCTGTTGCATTTCTTTAATTTACTTTGATTTGTCTTTTACTCTAATGGGAACATACTGCTAATTGATGAATCAATTGAAGTATATCACTATCCAGGTTATAATGCATCAACATGGTCACTCAGCTATTTCTTCTTCAGAAAGGCACCACAACCATATATACATTTTATTTTATCCGTTCTTTGAATACTACCTCAATCAATGATTTTTATCTTTGAATTTGCAATACAACAACAAATTTTGTTCAACTGCTGATTATATACTCTAAAACCTAACATTTATTT
>NW_018209099.1:0-775 GCF_001263595.1 Phalaenopsis equestris | reverse complement strand
TTTTTTTTTTTTTTATCACAATAGGTCATGCTGCTCAACCGCTATTCACAAGCATGTCAACTGTCGTGTTGCTAATTTATTTTGTATTTGCTAGTTATGAATCTCTCCGTCAAACTCATGGTGGGCCGATTCTTTCCATTTTGGTACTTGATTGCACATACAATGAACTGTTTATGTAAGCTTGTACGGTTGTCCGTAATATGTTATTAGGGTTCCATTTTATCTTTTGTAGTATGCTTGTCATATTTGTAGTAGATTTGTGTGGATTATTTGTCCTTTGTAGACTGCTGGTTTTTAGTGATATACTGCAAAAAATGTTATCAAGGATTAGAATTAATCATCTGCAATCTCATATATATATTTGATTGATGTCTATCTTCTCTTGCAATTTCCCATTATCACTTGATGACACAAGCTAATTTAACAAAATCGTCGTGCAACAAAGTTACTTTACTGTAAATCCTTACAAAAGTTTTGTTGCTTGTAAGATTAATTTTATAAATAAGAGCAATATCAATTTAAGTACAACTAAATGAGTTTTACTTTATAGTGCTAGCACAAGAATAATATCGCATTCACCTCACTTATTCAAGGTGAACAAAGAAATTAATATACAAGGAATGTAAAAATTGAGTTATATAAATTTCGCATAAAGAGATTTTTATGCGTTTCAAACCCCAATGACTTGCATCCATTCCTAAGCACTATGCTAATTGAGAATTCCCGTTAACTGGACTTGTCACTACAAGTATAATGCTTTCACTTTTTGGGTAGG
>NW_018209098.1:0-775 GCF_001263595.1 Phalaenopsis equestris | reverse complement strand
GGCGAAATGGGAATAAGCCATTTGACCTATGCTAATGATGTCAATTTATTTACTAATGCCACCAAAAATTCTATCAAAAAGATATATCAAATGTTTGTTTCCTTTCAAGAGACATCTAGGATGTTATTAATTATAATAAATGTCATTTATAGTTTAGAAAGATGTTAGCAACTCAATGAAAGTCTGGGTTCACGATTACATAGGCTTTAACATTGTTGATCTCCCTTTAAAGTACTTGCAAGCTAATTTACTTACGAACAGGAGAAAGAAATTTCTATTTGATGGTGTGGTGGATAAAATCAAAAATAGGATAGGAGATTAGACCAATTTCTTTTTATCCTTTGGGGGGAGGAATACTCAGTTGAAAAACTGTGTTAATATCTCTTCCTTTATATGCTTTGCAGGAGCTTAGAATTAAATCAAGTACACAATTGTTTCTTCAAAGGCTCTTCAAAAAATTTCTATGGTCTTGGGAACAAAAACATCAAATTTTATCTAGTTGAAAGGTGTTGTGCAAGAAAATCAAAACTAGTGGCCTTGGTTTTATGCTTTTAAAGAACCTAACTGTGATGAACTTTGTCCTTCTGTGGCTTAAATTTTGCAAATTGAAATCATTATGGGCCAAATACATTTACAGCAAATATTTTAAAAATCATCATCCATAGAAATTACAATCCAAGATTGGTGATTCCAAAACTTCGATGGGCATGCTTAAAACCAAGAACATTGTATAGAAATTTATTCACTAGAATCTTAGAGAAGGAAACTTATCATT
>NW_018209097.1:0-775 GCF_001263595.1 Phalaenopsis equestris | reverse complement strand
TTTTATAGGTGAAAAAGGCATAGGCAAAAGTGGGAAACCACTTCACTTCAAGGGAAGCTCATTCCACAGAATTATTCCTAGTTTTATGATCCAGGGAGGCGACTTCACTCTAGGAGATGGCAGAGGGGGGGAATCCATTTACGGAGAGAAATTTGAGGATGAGAACTTCAAAATCAAGCACACAGGACCAGGCAAGGGACTTCCAAGCCTCTCTAAATTCAAAGACAAAAGTTCACTATTTTTTTTAAAACTGATGTTGTTTCATTAAATAATTAGGACTGTTATCCATGGCAAATGCTGGCCGTGGTACCAATGGATCCCAATTCTTCATCACAACAGTTACAACGAGCTGGTAATAATGCATTACAGAATAGAAAGCTCGGTCATCAAATCCAAATTTGGTGATTATTGATTTTTTTTTGGCAGGTTGGATGGGAGGCATGTTGTGTTTGGTAAGGTGCTATCTGGTATGGATGTGGTGTACAAAATTGAAGCAGAAGGGCGACAAAACGGAACACCTAAAAGCAAGGTCGTAATTGCTGATAGTGGAGATTTGCCACTGTGAGTTGATAACGCCCTTCATTAGCTTATGCATTATCTTTTGTGTGCTAGAACAATGGATATGAATATCTATGGACCAGTTAAATGTTTTATTTTATTTTATTTTTGAATTTTTATATTTTATAGTTGAGGTGGTGGCCTTGAATACATTTTAAGTTTATAGTTGAGAATATTTGGGTACATTTTCTGTTGGCTTTATTTCCACCTTTTTTTT
>NW_018209096.1:0-775 GCF_001263595.1 Phalaenopsis equestris | reverse complement strand
GTGACGTGTTGTGGCGGTGCGTCGCGGCGGTGCGTTGAGGCTGTGCGTCGGGCAATGCATTGCGTTAGGGCGTCGCAAGAACGCGTTGCAGCTGAGCGTCGCGGTGATGCTTTGTGGCAGGAGTCGTGGCGACTAGTTGCGCCGTTGCGGCGACGTGTTGCATTCAAAATGATCATCCTATATCATGTCCAAGAAGCTCGTGATCGTGTGCTAGATGTTGAGGTGAAGAAGTTGAGACGAAAATTTGTGGTGCACATTTGCGGTATAAATTGCGATGAATAGTCGAAGTGCAAAGTTGCAGCGCAGATGAAATTGTCCCCGTCCTGTATAGTAGGCAAGCAACGGGGTCTTCTTTATAGTAGAGACGAAGAGGAAAGTCATCACCGATCTACGTAGCAGGTAAGCAATGAGATCTTCTTTCTCGTTGCATCGAAGAGAAAAGTTGTCTCCGTCCTGTGTAGCAGACAAACAATGAGATATTCTTTCTCATTGCAAAAATGACGACAACTAGAGAACATCATTCTGTTGAGAGCCAAAGGAAAAGTCAGAACTTAGAGAAAGCAATGTCAATTCCAATAGAGAGTGACTTAATCTTGTTTCGAAAGAAGCATTACTCCTGAATGATATGGTGGTGAAATTGCCGACTTCGACCAATCAAGTGTATTCACCTCTTTCTGGGTATGTTGTTGTTCATGAGGTAGCCTCAAGAGTTAACCTACGATTTCTACTGGCAAATAAGTTTATTGAAATCGTGAAGGTGCTAGAAGTGTGTGTG
>NW_018209095.1:0-775 GCF_001263595.1 Phalaenopsis equestris | reverse complement strand
ATTATTATTATTATGTTATGAGATATTGATGGCCCTTTTAAAAGGGCCATGCACTTTTTTGTATGCAAGTAAACAGGTTCACCCGGCCTATATAAAATTTTGCAGTGACAACATTGATATGTGAACATCTATTTTTGTGAATGTTGCAAAACGCGTATCATTTTAAAGGAGTGCACCATATGTAAAACATTGCACTACGATACTGTTCCATAGAATTTTTGGCTAAAATATTTCACTTCCTCTGTCAACTACTTTCCTCTTTTTAGCAGCCTATTTTTTGTTCTATTTTTAGCAACAGAAAGTTAATATTCTTTCAGAACATCTTGAAGGGACGATATATTCCAATATCATTATATGTAAATTTTTGCTATGAGCATATTTTTATGTTGATATATTGATGGCCTTTTCAAAGGTATCTTGCATTTTCCTGTATGCAAGTAACTAGCTTGACTGGCCTACATAAGATTTTCTTAGTGGCATCATTAATTTTATGTACATGTATCAAAAACATTTACTATGTACCTTTTCAAAGAATGCCACATATTTTACGTAATTGTCTACATTTCACTAGATGAATATCTTAAACATTGTTACTCTATTTGTATGCTACAACTTTTGTCAAGTAATTGCTAGTGCATACATGTATAACTAATGGACTATGTACTTAAATTTTATATGTGTAATCCTATAAATAAAGAAAATGCTGTAATAATAGTTGGTGGTAGAATAATAATGTTCATGAAAAGATAAAATATAAAAAGTTATATTATAAAAA
>NW_018209094.1:0-775 GCF_001263595.1 Phalaenopsis equestris | reverse complement strand
ATATAGTTGGCTGGTAAGCTGGAGGTGGAGGAGTGGTTTCTGCTTTTTGGGAGCTTGTATGGAGCCTCCCTTGCTTTGGGCTCCCTGTTTATTTTATTTTATGGTTTCTCAGGTTCTGGATTTTTTGAATATTGAAGCACTGTTCCATTTAGTTTTGGTCCTTCTGCTTCCTATATGAGGGTTTGAAACTCTTTTTTTGTTGTTCTAGGTTCACATTGTTGTGCTTCCTACTTTCCTTCTAAGCGGTGTTTGTTTATTTGGTTTTTGCTATTGTGTTTCTGCTCTTGGCTTTTCTTTTTTTACTTTTTCATTTCCTATGGGGGTCGCCTGGTGTGATGCTTGCATCATTTCTGATGGATTCCCTATTGATGTGGAAACTAATGATCAATGGTCTAAAGCCACCTATGCTGGGGTGGTGGGAAGAGGTCAAAATACTCCTGCTGATGTTAAAGTCCTGGTCTTGCCCCAAGACTTTCATGAAACTTCCTTGGGGAAAGAAAGTTTTCATCTCATTAATCCCCTATGTTTTAAGGAGGGGAAACCTGCCATCTTCTATCAAATGGAGGAACTAAACTGTTTAAAAGCTGATTGTAAGTTTATGCTAATTGGCAAGTTCCAACTAGGCCACCCTACGATGGAACTGGTGAGAAGGTACTTTAAAAACTTCCCTTCTCTGGTGCTTGGCAGATTGGCCTGATTAATGGCAGGCACATTCTGATAAAGCTAGCAGTGGAAGAAGTCTATGCCAGGTTATTTGCTAAACAATCTGTCCTTA
>NW_018209093.1:0-775 GCF_001263595.1 Phalaenopsis equestris | reverse complement strand
TGGTAAGTTATAAGTGGTGATCTTAACAAGTAAAAAATATTTCGTCCGGAGTCTTAGACATAAGCTGAGTCCGGACAGCGTCTGCGATCCACCGAAAATTATTATTTTTTTCTCGTCTCGGTTCCTTAATATGATGAACTTGACAGTAAAATGAAGATAATTAAAACAAATAAAACGACTAAGGCAATGTTTGTAGGTTCAAACTTAAATTTAGGTTAAATAGGATTTATCAAATTCAGTGTATGATAGAGGATCTCACGAGCGATGAAGAAATAAATTGACCTCTCAATCGGATTTAATGAAAGCCATATTTAAGTCATAAAAAAAGATGAAACTAGAAAAAAAATTGTAAATCCTATTAATAATATGCTACAAAACACCGCTTATGAGATGTGGGGAGTGCAGGAATTTACATACGAACAAGACGATTCATTTACATACATAATAGTCAAATCTTGATCTCGGATAAAAAATATTGCTATGACTTAATTTTTACGAAAAATAAAAGAAAAAATTCATAAATATAGAGTTTTAATATGAAGATCTTATAAATGTAAATATTGAAATTTAAGTTTTAGATAGGTAAGGGGGTGAAAGTGAGCCAAGCCGACTCGTGAGTCCGCTCAAGCTCGGCTCGATAAGTGTCTCGTGAACTGAACTCAATGAGCTAATAAGCCCAGCTCAAACCGACTCCGACTCGACTCATTAACTCGTGAGCCAGCTTGTTTTAAGAAAAAATGAATATAAAATATACTCAAAATATATTAAATTTCAA
>NW_018209092.1:0-775 GCF_001263595.1 Phalaenopsis equestris | reverse complement strand
GAAGAAGAAGATTGTTTTGTGCAACAGATAACATATTCATTTTGAGTTTCATTGCATTTTTATCGAAATACACAATTGCTGACCTCATTTTTTATCGTTTCTCTCCTATTTGGCTCTTGGCCACTTCCTTATAGGCATAAATTCACTTCTTAGTGCTCTTAGGTAGTTGGTCGGTTATGGTTTAACAAGTGGATTCTATTTCGTGACTTAGTCCATACCCTGTAGTCCTAAGTGAACTCCGCTAAACCTTAGCTTACTATGTAGTTAGGAGACTAGTGGTAAACTCATTTTGGAACTTCGCAAAACCCAAGCTTAGCTTGGGTTTGATTTAAATCTAGTGCAGTTGAGGTTTGTGGGTGCTTGTTTGGCTAGAACTATATTTAAGATTGAATTTAAAATTAAAAAATAAATAAACTTAAACCTAAACTAAACTAAAAATTAAATCAAATTAAGAATTTTAAAAAATTAATCCTAAAGCAAAATTAAGCTAATTAAATTTGAGTCAAAATTGAAACCTAATCTAACCCAAAAAAAATAGAATTGTAACAGTTTGGCCTATAGCCTAACTGAATCCTAAAGCCTCGAATCAAACTAAACAACAATTTAGGTTTAGGTGGAACTATCTTAACTCCAACTACTTTAAACAAAAATCTAATTTAATCAAACCTAAATAAAATTAAATATGATGCTTAATCATATCAAACTTAATAAATCAATACCAAACTTAAACCGACATAAACTAAAGCTACATTAAAATAGATCTTAAGCTTAATTA
>NW_018209091.1:0-775 GCF_001263595.1 Phalaenopsis equestris | reverse complement strand
CCATTTTTCTTGCTTTGGGTGTGATATTTGGAATCAACTCTTCCAATTTCAGGCTTACATGATAACATGGGGTAATTTCTTAGTTATATTTCTTAAAATACTTCTCTAGCATTGAAAGAAACTGACAAAGTACATATTATAATTTTAATTTTTCTTGCATTTCTTTTGTTCAGTGCACTTTCTAGTCTAAGGAAATCAATAATTCTCAAGCCATTCTAAGTTGCTATGTCTTTATGTGTCCATCCAAAAGACAGTTGTTTGATTAGGCATTCTTATGAGTAGACTCATCTAGTCTCTGTTAATCTTTCCAAGAAGCAGTATGCAACCTGGAAATTTATTAGGATTTCGCTTTATTACAATATATGTAATATTTCTTTCTTTAGAATTATGTGGTGATTCAAGTGTCATCTCAAACATAGATTTGTACTCTTAGTTGGTTTTTATTGTGCTCAATATCATTCAAGGGAAGTGGTATATAAGTGGAAACCTATGAGTGTTATATTTTATTTCTAGAATTTATCCAAAAATGATCACTCTATATGTCGGTAAAATATGCGCCCTTTTAATACTTATATTAAATAAACTTTACAGTTGCTACAACATGTGAGTAGAAGTTTATATCTAGTAGTGAGATATATTTTTTGTTTCTTTGAACATTCATCTATGAATTTGGTTATGCTTATTAGTAGTATTTGTAGTTGATTAAACAATTCACATCCAAAAATTGCTTACCATTCAAACATTCATTTTCATGTGATCGTATTTATGTCATGAT
>NW_018209090.1:0-775 GCF_001263595.1 Phalaenopsis equestris | reverse complement strand
TTTTTTTTTTTTGTTTTTAAGTTAGTTTTTCCCCGTTCTCAGGTTTTTCCACGTAAATTCTCATGTCTTACTCTAGTTACTTTGATTGTGTTTTTTGTTTTAATTTTTGTTCCGGTTTTTTATCGAAGTGGTGTGACCTTGTTATTCCTGTTGTGGTTTAGTTTCTAATTGATTCTAAGCCCTGGTAAAGTTGGAAATTGTTCGTTGTGTGATTCCTATCAACTTTGACCAATCCATTTTGCCGAGCCCTAGCTGTCGTCTAGCTGTCGTCGTTCCTTTGGCTGACCTTGAGGGACATTCACTGCCTGAAGGGAAAGTCAACACCTTTATCTTCATGATTTCTGTAAACACTTACAGGCACCCAATCCACCATAAATCTTTGATCACAAGATGTTATTAATTAGCTAGCATATTTAAATTATTAATTATTACTTGTTACATTGTTTTGCCGAAATGTGGTAAAGTTCGAATTTATATATCACATACACAATTTGGTGGATGTTACAAAGGATTGAGTAGGAGTTGCTTTCTGAGTTGGATCAAACCACAGAGAAATTCTTTCTTCTATGTTAACCATTTCCTTCAGCATACAAATTTGTTTGCAATGTGTATGGCTGTCCTGTCTCATTACCAAGGAATTCAAAGTCTATTTCATCACGGTTTGGCTGATCAAAACATAGCTGAATTTCATTGAAATTACACAAACATCATCTACATAAGATGATGCTGAATGCTACATTTTCTTTTTTTATAAAGAGAAACTGATCTCACTGAC
>NW_018209089.1:0-775 GCF_001263595.1 Phalaenopsis equestris | reverse complement strand
CACAGTTCCTGTGTATTTACATATCTAACACCCAATATTTGATATTTACATTTTTAACACTTTAGAGTTACAAATTTATGCATGAAAATATACATTTCATTTTCAAAAGCTTAGTTATAATAATATTTTTTATGTAATTTTACAAGTCGAGTGATAAAAATATGAAAATGTAGATGTTTAGACCTTCATAATCAATTACACTGCAAAAGGGGAAATATCAGAAAATGTGAATATAATTTTACTTTCGCATCCCATGGATAAGAATATAACGCTTATTTATCTTATTGAAAATGAAAAAAACAATATCTTCATGGAAAGTGGCTCAACATTAATTGAGCATGATGTTAAAGTTTCAGCAATATTAATACATATTGTTTATTTTTTAAACTAAATTGGATGAGGGAAGACAATCACTGTTGGATATTAATAGCCATGCAGAAATGGATAAAAAAAAATTGATATGAAACTGGTTTTCCAGACAAATTAGTTCAAATTCAAGAACCGCTTTCTACCAAAAAAAGGCGGCTGTTAGATACCATAATACTACAAAAACGAAGCACAAGAAAGACAATAAACAGCGGACAGTAAAAAAACTATGAAGTTCTAATAATCTGAATGGTACACGTACCAGTACTCCAGTCCAATGTTCGTCGTATTATGACATAATACCTACATTACGAAAATTTCAATACAGTAAGAATACTAGTCAAATGCTGCTACTCTAAAGTTAGATAATTACATTTCCACAAAGGAAAGAATTTAAAAAAAAAAAAAA
>NW_018209088.1:0-775 GCF_001263595.1 Phalaenopsis equestris | reverse complement strand
TCTCTCTCTCTCTCTCCAAACCAAAGCCACGCAAGGCTTTCTTTTCTCCACCGCTATTCTCGCGAAACTTCCTCAAGCCATGGAATCTTCGCGATCTCGGAGGAGCAACGTAAAATCTGCAAGGTGAAAGACAGAACCCCAATCGTTGGGCTGCTGGAGGCGATGTTCCAAAATCCGTTGCATTAAAATCATTTTTTGGTGGGGATTGTAGTAGGTGTGTTGCTCTTCTCGGGCTTCTTTTGGCTCTGAGTGGTTCTGTCCTTATTCGAGTTTTCTCGACTACTCGAGGTGTGCTCCTACTGATGTCTCCAATTGTGGTGGCTATCTTAATGGTGGTAGTTGTCTGCTCTATCTTTGTTGTCTCTCGATCTTCTAGGCTAAGGTCTGAACATCTCATAGTGTCCAATATAGCTGCAACTGCAAGATGTTGCGAGGGCTTCATACCACCCAAATATCATGTTATGGCATGTACTTTTTGCTCTACCAACTCATGCTTCATATGTAATTTGTCAAACTGGGTTGTGAACTCCACTAATAGATCTCTCAGGAACATATCCGGTTGGTAATGAGGAGATAGGTGTTTTCTATACACCGCCTTCATAATCTTGTCCCACTTGATAATTTTGTCACTAACGTTTCTCTCTGTCTTTGATTCTCTCAATTGCATGCAACTATTAGATGAAGTCATTGGGATCCATACCCCCATCGAACTATGGTAAATCTATATTTATTCTGAAGTCCCTGTGTCCTCCATATGTGGCATCATCTCTCCGTG
>NW_018209087.1:0-775 GCF_001263595.1 Phalaenopsis equestris | reverse complement strand
TAAGAAAATAATCAATTTGTGTTTTATTAGATAAAAATAACAATATGCACATTTTTTTCTTAAATAAAATATTATCAATAACAAAGTCACACGCTAAAGCAAAATCTAATATGACTCTACCATCTTTATTTGAGTTTACTTCTTATATATGGTTTTTAAGTACAATGAAATTAAAATAAAACTATTGAGGAGTTGTTGACAAAGGAATTTGGTAGGCAGTGGTGGTTGGAGTTGACAATGGGTAACAACCCCTGTGGTGGCAAGCCATGATAGTAGTCGATAACGACTGCAATTGGTTTATTGTATATTTTGTTTTACTCAATTGTCAAGGATTCACATATCAAACATTTAACCTTTGGAAAATTTACATTCGTATCACACAATTCTTTAAATATGACACCTAAACTTTCATATCAATATTTATAATACTTTAGTGTGTTAAACTTATGCATAAATATATGTGTTCCACTTTTAAAAGGTAGATGATAGTGGTGTTTTTGTATGTGATATTACATAATTGACTGTTATGTATGTAAATATTAAATTTTAGGCGTTGCTGTGTTAGATATGTAAACAATAAAAAGTGTTTAGTATGTATGTAAACGCTCCTTAAACTTTTATATTTACATGTATAACATTCAAATCATTAATATCATGCCAAAATATCTAAGTTATTTACCTTTGAAAATTAAAATACACACTTTCATACATAGGTTTTAATAACATAGTTATATTGTGTTATAAATATAAATATAAAAATTTCAGTATTAGTTAT
>NW_018209086.1:0-775 GCF_001263595.1 Phalaenopsis equestris | reverse complement strand
CTCTCTCTCTCTCTCTCTCTCTAGCCGCTGGTGATGTTGAGAAAGCTGGACCTTTCCTTTACTAGAGAGGATTAATACCAGCTTCTCTTTAGCATCACTTTGTTTCATCGCACTACGATTTTCTGTAAACTTGAGACAAGCATATGAAGTTCCTGAGCTATTATTAATAAGACTCTCTTGAACCTCAATCTCTTTCATTGCTTACAATCATCAAATTTGTTTTCTTCTTTGCATTTGCAGCCCTATATTTGCAGAGATAGTCCCTGAAAAGTCACGGACAAGCATCTATGCACTGGATAGATGCTTCGAAACAATTTTAGCATCGTCCGCTCCTCCTGTTGTCGGGCTGTTGGCCGAGGTTTTTTACGGCTACAAACCAAATCCATCAAGATCTAACAAAGATAAAAGCATTGAAATTGATAGAGAGAATGCCGCCTCCTTGGCTAAGGCACTCTACACTGCAATAGCAATTCCAATGTTTTTCTGTTGTATAATTTACTCCTTCCTTTACCGCACCTACCCGAGTGACCGAGAGAGGGCTAGAATGCATTCCTTGCTTGAATCCGAAATGCAGATATTAGAGCTGAAACAATCTCAAGATCAAATTGAATCAGAGCCATTTCAAAAAGAGCAGCTTGTGATTGCTGTGGCTTATGACGAGGAGGAAAATGAAGCTGATGATTATGATGAAAAAAGACTACTTTCCCCAGGTGGAAGAGGGACCAATTGTCTTTCGTGACATTTGATTTTCTTCAGAAGTTTCTGGGCAAGTGAT
>NW_018209085.1:0-774 GCF_001263595.1 Phalaenopsis equestris | reverse complement strand
AAAATGTAAGAATTGGCAATCATGTCCAAAATTGTAGTTGCCAGGCAGGCTATAATAACAATAGGCGCAGGCCTCCCTTTGGAGGCGTCAATAGCTGAGCTCTCAGGATAATTCATAAGAAAGATCAAGTTTTTGGGACAACTCAATTTGTGCACTTCCCGTGAAAAACTGAACTTGATCAATGCTAATCACAAAATGATAATAATAAAGTTGATCTCCCAATGGAGGTCGTTGCGAGCCCAGCTTATAAAAGGTGAGTTTTTATGACGGACCAGTGTATTAAATATTTTACATTTTATATGTAAGTGATTTTTATTAGTTCTCTTAAATATTTATTATATTTATTATTTTATTATAACATTAATTTAAATTAATATTTATTTTCTCATTCATGCTAAAAAAGCCCGCTTGAATTAATAGAATTAAGTTCAGTTAGAATGACTCAAGGTTGACTCGACTCTAGACTCGTTAACTGCCCCATTTGTCCGGGTGGCACATCGTTTGGTGATGAGGAAAAATTATTATATCTGGATTTCAGACGTAGAGATATGTCCGAAGTCTAATGAAATTACGCAACGTGGAGGTGACAAAAAAATAAAAAAAGTTTGTTTTAGCTCAGAGGAAAATATTCTCCGTATTATTTTGCGTTATTCAAGTATTATTGTGGTGGTATTAATATGTTATTATATTCCTGATTTTATAATAATACAATAACATATCAGTATCACAACAATTACACCTGAATAACGTGAAATAATTCAGGAGAATATTCCC
>NW_018209084.1:0-774 GCF_001263595.1 Phalaenopsis equestris | reverse complement strand
CTCTCTCTCTCTCTCTCTCTCTCTCTCTCTACAGACAGTAATCTGATAACAAAAACATTGATAAAATGTGCTTAAATAAATTTTATCTATCCCAATCGATCTGACGATTTATATGCAACATTCAGTCACTTTAATCTACTTTCAAGAAACCACAAACTGCAGTGCTTTATTTACTTTTAACTGCTCATCAGATTAGATTAAATTGTTGATGTAGGCCACTTTCGAACTAAAGCTCCCAATATGTGGTAATGCGTAATCTCCGGTACAAATTTCAAGAACAAAAGATCACAATTTTTAACATGGTCAGCGTCAATCAACCTTCAATTTAAGCCATGTATGCTACTTGGCTATGAACATATATATATATAACATCTATGCCAAGCATGTGAAAATATTCTGCATAAAAGTTAACTGCAGTACTTTCTCAACACTTCTCCAATAATTAGTTAACCAACCAGAGGTGGTAATCATAACATATATACTTAACTCTGGTTAAGTTTACAGTGTCAATTATTTTATTTCCCCTGCCATGAAATGATTAATGTAATAGTTTGGAAGGGCTCTGAGGGGTAGCAATCATGGAAGTGTTAACTTCTAAATGAATGATATATGACCCTAATGATTTTGTTGTTTTCTAAAATATATTGTAGTTTCATAAATTCAAATGGATGAATCTAACAAAATTAAGTTTTCTTTGATAGTCAAATACAAAATATTAATATTATACATTACTAATGATATATAAAGCCAACCAGGCTCGTTGAAACCTAATCG
>NW_018209083.1:0-774 GCF_001263595.1 Phalaenopsis equestris | reverse complement strand
TGTTAAATATGTAAATACATAGGAATTGGGTGGTAATAATGTAAATGCCATACGTTTAGTTAGGTGTAAGTTTATATTAATTTCAATTTTTAACTCTAGAGTGCATCTAAACCCTTTTATTTTATTTTATTTTTAAATCTTCAGGCTACTAAAGGAGCCATCAATCACGAAAATTACACTTCTACCTTCAAAATATTTCCACATAATATCTACCTACGAAGCGAATGAAGGAATTTTTGTAGTAGATGCACTAAAAGAATATGAACATAAGTATCTTATGATTCTTCTCTGTACTCATAAATTCTGTTAAATATATATTTAAATTAAGCCTTAAAGCCATCAATCACATGATATTTTATTTATCACTGTAATTTAAACGTGTAAATTTGTAATATGAATAGCACATAATTAAACAAAAAAGAACTGTTTAGAGCCCTCTTATGGTTAAGTATTAGAGAGAAAAACACAAGGGGTCATTTGCAAAACCTTCTTTTTTTATATATATATTGAAAAGATTGGTCAGATCCTATTAGACGAGCCTCCCGAATGACCTTATGTGCATAAGAATTTCATTTCACACATAGGCGGGATCGAACCCATGACCCCATGAGTCTTACAAATTGCGAATCAAAGAGTCACGGTAGGCGGCGCATGCGCGAGCAGACACACACATATATATAAATGCCGTAAAATACACTTTTTATGCATATGATACCAAAATATTGTAAATGTAAGTATTAAACTATATGTGTTAGATATGCAAATCTGTTATAA
>NW_018209082.1:0-774 GCF_001263595.1 Phalaenopsis equestris | reverse complement strand
TAAATACATAAGAATTGTCTGGTATGTATGTAAATCGCTTTTGCTATTGTGTCCCCTATACATTATAATATCACATTTATGCAATACTTGATCAAACCTCTTATGCATTGGGGTTGGTTGGAGTCCCACCATTCTCACCATTTGAATACTAACCTATCTAACATTATATACAATTTTAACAACATGGCTTTGGGTTGTTTAAGAAGAGTCTAGAAGTCTAGATATCACCTTTTTGTTTTATTCGGTTGGATTGCACTTTTACCTTCTCACTCACAGCTTAATGTCTAATTATTTTAAATATCACCAGGTAGCCCTGATTTGACAAACTAGAAAACATATACGTCCATGCCATTCTTGGCATGCTCTGCTCTTATATCATATTATTATAATTATTATGTATCTACTTCGTATGATACTAAACCACTTGGGCTATTATCCCATTTAACTAAAAAAGTTAACTTTAGAGGTGACTTTTTTATATCAAACATGAAGAACATGATTGAATATTCTTAATTAAGTGTTTTATTGGGCCCCTCGTTAAAACTTAAATGATTAACAGAGGCTTGCACTAATGTAAAGCAAGCTCTCCCGCAATGAAATAAACTCTATTAAACATGATATCTTAGGTAAGAAAAATAATTAAGAAATATATTCATTTTTGTCTATTTTCCATTGATGTTTGTGTATGTGAGAAAATATCAGAGATTTAATCTCACCACTATTAGAGTAGTTTACAAACCAATATAGTATATCAATATCATGTGGCTCTTTTGA
>NW_018209081.1:0-774 GCF_001263595.1 Phalaenopsis equestris | reverse complement strand
AAACGGGCCCAAAGATTAGCCCAAAAAGACATGGTGATGAACTCGCTAGCTAAATTTGAATAAGACTTATTAGTTGAGCTAGATGATGACTCACAAGCTAGACCTTGCCAACTAAGGAGAGGAGTTTTCATCAAGTTTAAGATGAATTCGCCGAAAGTCATAACCAAACTTGTCGAATTGATGCAACCAAGATAGCTGCCCATACCTGAGGAAGGTATTCGACTCACACTCCAAGGAGACTTAGAAGCTCCTCTACAAAGCCAAGCATTAGTCATAGTCCGAGTCTAAATGAAAACATAGTGCATTCATCCCTATTTTTCACATTACATTGTATTTGTTAAATATATAACTTGACCTTTAACTTTTTCCACAATGTTCAACAAAGTAAAATCATCTTATACATCGAAGATTTCAGAGAGAGAGTTAGAAGTACCGGCATGTTTTAACTTCTTTGGCATCTAGGTATAGAATTTTATTTTTTATTCTTTTAGGCTTCATATTCTTGAGCCTTTCAAAAAATTTTCTCTATTATATATCTCTATTACGCTTCTTTGTATCCTTTAAATTAGCGTGATTGTAGCACAACTCTATAGAAAGTTTGGAATCCAAAACTTTGATTTTTCTTTCATCATCTTTCTGAGCTTCTTTACTTATTGATAACACAAAATAGTCTTAGATAAATTAAACATCAAAAAAGGTCGTTGGCTTGAATCTTAGGTGGCTTACAAAAGATTGATTTAGGGTATGTTTAGGGATAATTTAGTTTTTTTTTTT
>NW_018209080.1:0-774 GCF_001263595.1 Phalaenopsis equestris | reverse complement strand
TGGCAATGGCTACTGTGTATCACAATAATGGTGATGTTCGAACGTTAGTGATTCAACATAATGGTAGTCAAGAGTTAAAGATTTGGTGATGTTATTAATGCTCCGACGATGGCAACTTGGCAGTGACCCACTTATAGTGATTGATAGTGGCAAGGTGGCTTAGCATCGGTAAGGAGATGATGGTCTTATGGTGGTGGCAACCCAATAACAGTGGTTCGTTTAAGGAGGGTGGCACATTGTCGGTTAGGTGTCGATAGCTTAATGGCAATGACAACCCAACGACTGTGGATCATTACGTCAGTGGTGGCCCTACGATGGCGGCCTAATGGCGGCAACTGAAGCCCAACGATGGCGATATGGCATGATGGCGGTGGCCTTATATCGGGAGTCTAGCATGATAAAAGTCGCTCAAAGTCTGTCAGGTGACGACAGCAGCCCAACGACAATGGTCTAACATGAAGGCAGTGGTATGGTGATGGTGGCTAGACAATCACGAAAGAAACTCGGTGGCAGTGGAGATGGCGACTCAACATCGATCGGGTGTCGGCGGTCCGGTGATAGTGTTGGCCCAACAACAGTGGCCTGACATTGCGGTAGTGGTCCGGTGATGGAGATTAGGCTCGGTAGTTGTATCCCCACATCAGCCTGGTGAAAGTGGTCCTATGTTGACAGTGATCTGGCACGTAGGCATTGGTCTGACGATGGTAGCTGACGATGAAAAAAGTGACCTGATGATGGTGAAGGCAATGATTAGGTAACAATCTGGCATTAATG
>NW_018209079.1:0-774 GCF_001263595.1 Phalaenopsis equestris | reverse complement strand
TTAACCTGTTATCATTATTCAAGAAGGGACAAATAGGCAACCGTACATGTCCCCCCTTTGCTAATAATTATGGGCTTATTTCTACAGTAAAGGACTAATAAATCGTTCATGCTAATCTAGTCCCTTTTCCACTCTATCGTTCTCTCTTCTGTCACACGTTCTATTTTTTTGACGTGATTCACAAGATAATTTTGAAATCAACAAGTAATAACTTAATTCATAAAATGTTTGCAAAATCATTTCAATGAAGTTCTTTTCACTAATGTTCTCATGTGGTACAATTTAGGCCTGTCATCATTTGGTCTGTTGCTACATAAAATTTGGCATGCGTTTTCTTCAGTGTAAGATTTCTCCTCCAAACCATTGACGGACTATTCTTTCCAACTAGCTTTACCAGGTGTCTGACTTTGATTTTTCATGAAATTTTTCTTACAAAGCAACTCATTCCCTTTGAATGAAATTGTTAATTGAAAAAAAATGAAAATTTATATGTATAGCATATACTTCTTATGTATTTATATAAATAACATTATGTTGCTTTAAACCTATACAAGAAGATGTGTATTTTACTTTTAAAAAATAATAATTTTTTTTTTTTTTGTTATGTGATATTAAAGATTTAAGAGGTATATGTGTAAATATAAAAGTTTAGGCCTGAGATATGTAAATACATAAAAGTTATGTGTTATTTATGTAAATGCCCCTTAACATGCAAGACAGGCCAAGAAAAAGCTAAAATTCGAACTATATTTATCCTTATTTATAAATTTAGGG
>NW_018209078.1:0-774 GCF_001263595.1 Phalaenopsis equestris | reverse complement strand
GGTGGAATTATTCTCGGTCGAGATATGATTGTTGGCTAGCTCCAACAATTCAGTTAAGGTCTTTGGTTGTTGAAGTCGTCCTAACTTTAGCCCTTGAGCTAAAGCAAGGTGTGCTACTGCAGGTTCTTGGTCCTGTAACTCCAGCATTTCCTTCTGGAACCGGCAAACAAAGGCTCTTGCTTTGTTCTTGTCTAATATATAGCAGAGCTTGTGAACTCTTCTAAGGCTTTGAGAGCTCGTGAAATGCATCACAAAGATTCATTTGAAGTCTATGAAAGACGTGATCACTCCTGCTAGAAATCTATTAAACCACCTGAGAGTCAATCCCCTCAGCCTGAAGAAAAGCAGGCGGCACTTCTAGACATTTGTGATCCTTAACAGACAAACAGTTGACTTAAAGGATGTCATGTAGTCGGTCGGATCAGCCTAACGCTTGTAGGATTCTAGAGCTGGAACTTTGCATCTCTCTGGGTCTCAGCTTTAGAAATCTATCGAGAGAATGCATTCTGTGACTGGCGAGTTGCTTCGATTAGCTTGAATTGTTGTTTGTCCATCAGTGCCGACACAACACTGTCAAGCTATTGGGAATCTGCAATCCTTTCTTCATGTTGAAGTATCCTTCGATCGTTCGACAAAGGCGCTTTCTGTCGAGGGTTTAGGTTGCTTCCCTGAGCGAGAACTTCTTTGATGGCGTTCATTATGTCATCATTCAACTCCTGGACCCGCCGTTGCACAAACTCCCTAATGCACTCCATATTGGTGGTGTTTCTATTA
>NW_018209077.1:0-774 GCF_001263595.1 Phalaenopsis equestris | reverse complement strand
TTCTTATGTATTTACATATATAATGCCTAAACTTCTATTTTTACATACATGCCAACTTACCTCTGCATGAAAATGTGTATTTTACTTTATGTATTTATTCATTTGCTTATCTTTGATTTAAATTTTGTTATAAGTTGTAATATTAATATTGGTTCAAATCAAGCTATATAACCAATGAATATACCAATTAACAAGCCAAATCATTAATACATTATTTTAACCCCAACATATAAATGTAAAAAAGGTGACCTAAATTAAGCTCTTCTAAACTTACAAATAATAATTTTAGAAAAAAAATCTGAAATTATTGACTTTATTTTCCAATGATCTAAGTTGAAAAATATAGTGGCATTTACATGCTTACTTCACAATTCTTATATATTTACATATTTAACACCTACACATTCATGTTTGATCACATTTATCTAATTTATTTAAAATTGAACTCATTCTCTCTATGAAGGGACATTATTAGTCAAAGAGTAGACTATTATTAAATGATTCATGTACTTTTGACTCCAAGAGATTAAGAGCTTCAATTATGAGCATGAAAGATTCAAAAGCTAATAATTTTTAATAAGCTTCATTTTATTAAGATGGAGATTATGAAGACTAATTATAATATTATATCTTTCTCAATATTTAACAAAAAATAAATTGATGCATATATATTAATATTAAACTCTCTGTAATATAAATTTAAAGTTTTAGACTTAAAAATAAACATAATAAAAGAAATAAAAAAAAAAAAACATGACTTTAGTACTCTATCTT
>NW_018209076.1:0-774 GCF_001263595.1 Phalaenopsis equestris | reverse complement strand
GGGCAAATTACTTCTGTACCCGGTGGCTAAAATCACAGCTTCAAAGTCTTCTGATCTCCCATCAACAAACTCTGCCCCTTTCGCTGTGAATCGTTTAACAGCAGGAAAAACCTGTAACACAAAGCTAATCAATACAGATTACTTAGCCTAAACATAAAATCATGGTTATAATATTACATTGTAGTCATTGAAATATAATTAATTACTCCAATTACAACCTTAATATCTCCTGACTTGATCTTAGCCAGAGTACCAACATCAAGAACAGGTGTCTTTCCTGAGAAGCCCTTGAGCTCGAGAGGGCCGAGTTTGGGCCGACGAAGCCCTAGTCGGGCCGTGTCGCCGAATTTGAGTCTGGCGATGAATAGTAATATACGATCAACTATTCGAATAGGTAACCACTTGAGCAAACACATTGACAGACCAAAAGTAGACTGGCCGAACATGTCCCTGGGTAGCATGTGAACCTGCATATGATACAATAAATATATAAGAATTTGAGTGCTACATCTTTTTATATGATCTTTATGACCCAATGGATTTGTTATGAGAATATTCTAAGCGAATTTTTCATAACTAGATAAGACTTGGTATTTGTTTTTTTGAGTATCGTACGCCACAGGATTTGAAGTAAGCAGTGTCAGTACTGCAAAACAGAAGATGAGAGGGTGAGAAGATAGCAATAGCGAAAAAGCCTTCTCCGGCGTGCGGTTGAATCCCCGAGAAAAAGTAAATGAGAGATTTTTCACCAGATTTTTTTTCTTTTTTTTTTTT
>NW_018209075.1:0-774 GCF_001263595.1 Phalaenopsis equestris | reverse complement strand
AGAATAATAAATGATATCTATTAGATTTTTCTCACTTAATTACAAATAGTATTTCTTTATTCGTAAGAGAATGATTTTTATAAAATAACAATTATACCTCTAGTCCTATACAGTTGGCCGGAGACGGCCGCCCGGAGTTGGTGGCTGCACCGAACTGAGCTAGCCTGGCCAATTGGAGTTGTGGTTGGACCAAATAAAGCTACTGGTCAGGCCAAATTGAGCTAATCGAGCTTAATGGAACTTGTCGGGTTCGATTGAAGCTAATGAAATATATAAGTGGTATAATTATATAATTGCAAGAAAAAAAATTAGTTAGTTATGTAAATACATAAGATGTGGGTTGTATGCATGTAAATACCCTAAATATTTTTTGAAGATTACAAACTGCTCATCCTGTACAAATAAATTAGTCAACCTTTGGTCTAATTACTGCGTGCAGAGAGCGCACGCAGAACTCATAGCCGTGCATCGCCGCTATATGACAGTGGGTCCCACTGTTATATAGCCGTGATGTAAAACTGTAATCGAAGAGCGCACACAACCATACGTGCGAGCACAATAATCGCTCCAACCTTTGACTGTTCAAACCTGAAGGTGCCGTATAAAATGACACTACCTTGAAATAATGCTCGTGGGGAGTAGCTCCACTATGCTCTGCTCGTGCCTTCCTACTTTCTCTCTCCCTATATATCCTATTGACTTGTAAATTGACCCGTCCTTATTTGTTAATCGGTTTTTTACACGCATTTACATACATACCACCCAATTCATTTG
>NW_018209074.1:0-774 GCF_001263595.1 Phalaenopsis equestris | reverse complement strand
TCTGTAGAATTTCATGATTAATATTAGAATTTGTGTTTATTCGTTATCTGAAGAATTTGTGTTTATTACCTGTGATGTCATATGTGGCTTAATTAGAAAAAGGGTCATTTTCATATATATCAAATAATTCGCATTTATTTACATATCAACACATGAATATTCATATTTACATGCACGCCTCTCAAATGTTTTAACTTCACTCGAAAATATCACAAGTAATGAAAGTGAAATACACCTTTTGATGCATAGGTTTATGGTGCGCAAACACTTTGGATGTAGATACGTAAATATATAATAATTGTGCATAGAAAAATATAAAGAAAATGGGGAAATTTGTTGTAAATGTCTATGTGATAGATATGCAAATGCATGGGTAATTTGGGCGGCATGTAAATGTTCCTTTATTATTTATTCCGTAAGAGTGCTAATTGTATAATTGCTTTATATATGATTTGTTAAATATTGCAATTAAAGATTATAAATGGAAAGTGAAACAAATTAATTTTGTTTCTCATTGGTGAAAGAGTTTAAAGTTTTATCCTGGAAATAATTTTTTTAATTAGCATTTTATAAATATGATGACTTTTAATTCGTTTGTTACAGCTTTTAACTTAGATGTATCTGATGAATTCCAATCTTTTCCATCTCTCTATTTTCATTGTATTAGTTTTAACTTTATGTTGATTAATTTAAGAGTAAAGTGTCAAAAGGGTTCTTGATATTTTAGTTCTAATAGCTTTTCATGAAGCTATTTCAGCATCAATTTATAAAAAA
>NW_018209073.1:0-774 GCF_001263595.1 Phalaenopsis equestris | reverse complement strand
TCCATCTCGATAAATGTTCTACTATTTGATTCTTTGTACCCTTCATATCTATAACTTTCATATAAAATTCTTGCATCAAAAGGGCTCATCTAATCAATCTTAGTTTGACATCCTCTTTTGATATAAGATATTTAATTGTAGAATAGTCTGTATGAATAATACATTTGGTTTCTATCAAAGAGGGCCTAAATTTATCAAAAGCATATACTATAGCCAAAGGCTGCTTGTCAATAGTGATATAATTAATTTGGACTTTCTTAAGGGTCTTACTGACATAATATATAACTCTAAGCATCTTATCATGTTATTAATAGTATAGTCATGGCATTACAAATTAACTCAAATAATCTCCCCCAATCAGGTGAGACAATTATAAGAGTTATGACTAGCTTTTCTTTCAATGTATTAATGACATATAGGCATTCATGGTCAAAATTAAATAGTATGCCTTCTTTAAAAGATAGCATAGAGGCTTAAAAATTTTAGAAAAATCTTTTATATATTGCCTATAAAATCCATCATATCCTAAAAAACTTCTAACTCCTCTTACGGTAGTAGGAAGGGGAAGTTTTTCTATAACCTGGACATTTGTTGGGTCCACTTTTATACCTCTTTCAGAAATCGTATGACTAAAAAAAATTCCTTCAGAAACCATAAATTGACACTTCTCCCAAGTGAGAACAAGGTTGGTCTCTTCAAAGAGTTTTAGCACCTTCGCTAAATGATCTTAGCAAGAATCAAATGAAGGATCAAACACTGAAAAATCATCCATAA
>NW_018209072.1:0-774 GCF_001263595.1 Phalaenopsis equestris | reverse complement strand
TTATATTTGACACAAAAATTATACTTTTAAATTATCTATTTACACTTGGATGGTCATTAAAAAGGGGGTGAAAACTGTTGATGCCTTTATTAAAAGGAATATCCACTATAATCCCTACTGTCCTCTTTGCAATAGTGAAAGAGAAATTATAATCTTCTACACTTCAATTGCTCTTTTTGTAATGCCATTTAAAGGGTTCAATGCGTTGGACCACAACTTTTCTATTAAATCCTTCAATACTACAACTTGTAGAATATATTGTGGCCATGAAAGACATGCTAAAATTACACAAAAAAAAATAACCTACTCGTTATCCATGACACTATCTACTTTTTGTGAAAGGAAAGAAATGCAAGGAAATTTGATAATCACTTCTATATCATCTTTACAGTTCTATCAAAGATTAAAATTGTTATCTGTACTATATTCTAGAACTGGAAAAGGGAACAATGTTGGGAAAATATATTCAAGGTGTACTTCTAACTCCCTGAATGCTCCATTACTAGAAATTATTATGATAGCAGAGTACGGAATTTTGTTTATTGATATGCAACGTGCTATTTTGGCTTGATGGAGCTAATATGGCATTTGATTTTTAGGGCAATGATTCAAAACAACTTCACCAGGTGCAACTATATAGTTTAAAGCATGATTTTAAAGCTTTGCAGCTTTGTTGGGTTATTTGAAATTTCAGATATGATGAGCCTCTCTTATTTGCATTTTCTTTCGAGTCATCTTTAGTTTTTGTTTAGCATGCTAACTCCCTCGCTGCTT
>NW_018209071.1:0-774 GCF_001263595.1 Phalaenopsis equestris | reverse complement strand
AAAATACCTTTCTACTTCACTCTAAAAATATCCCTCTTCAGGGAAGGGTGAGGAAACTTCAACAAAATTGTAATTAACGTTATCATAACTATTTGGGGTTGGCATTATCAATCTTCATTTTTTATTCACTCCTATTGTGTTGTCCAAGGTGCTGAATATATACTTCATAATCGCTTTGAATAATTTTTATTCATAAAGCATTATGTATACCAAATTTTCTTTCCAATCAACTTGCACTGACTTTGTCTACTCTAGTAATGGATGAATTCTCTATCCTTTATGGTAATTGTCCATACAGGTTCAATATATTTTCAATCATTTTATCTTCAGTACATATTTCTCCAAGTTTTCCACCAGTAAAATCATTTAACTTATCATTCCTAATTTATCAACCCCCATCCTAACATTCTCATGTACACCGCACTTAATTTATACATTCATGATATTTTTACTGTAACGCCCAGCCTTAAATTCACTGCAACGTTAGTGTTACTCTTTAGAAGGAAACAAAGGAGAAGAATGACGTTCCTTTATGGGCTTGGATTTGAAGCTGAGCAGGAGCAGAAGAGCGAGACCGAGAGCTGGAGAAGGAGCTAGGGGCACATGTTTGTGTTAATCTCGGTAGGGTGCTGAGGAAGGAACGTCAGAATCGTGAGAAGCAGTATGTGGGAGAGAGAGTCAAGCGGAGATCCGATCGCAGGAGCGAACAGTGACACTCTCCATCAAAATTGATAGAGGAAGCGTTGTGCGTTCTGGAGGTGAAGCCAATGCCGA
>NW_018209070.1:0-774 GCF_001263595.1 Phalaenopsis equestris | reverse complement strand
GTTCAGTCTCCACTGTGAGTTAGCTTTAGATCTATGTCCTTCTTTAATCATATTCCTATTCATGCACAGGGACAGGCTTATACCATTTATGTCAGTTATGATCTATCTAAAGGCCCTTATAAATGTCCTAAGAACCCTCATCAACTTATCCTCCTACTCCTCACACAAGTTTAATAAAGTAATCATAAGCAAGACCAAAGGCTCTCTTGAATAGGCATACATATGGTGACTTATTAAGGCATTCAAATCCAGATCAAGGACTACCTCTGTGGAAGACACTAGGGGCTTGAATTTTGTGGTGATCCCTAAAAACTAAAATCTCTCCCTATAGGCTCTAGGGTTCCCCTCTAACAGTAGATCAAATTCTTCCCAAGATATCTTATTCTGATCCTCAATCTCTGAATGCTCTACTAGGACTTCTTTCAAAGTTTTAATAATATGGTTAGACACTACCTCATCCCTACATCAATCGTATGACAATGACCATCACATGAATAATGGGGAAATCTCATTAACTTTAGAATATCAAAAGTAGCTTCCTGCTCATTTACTCTAATCGTCAATTTCCCCTGTTAAACATCAATCATTGCCTTACTAATGACAAAGAAGGGTCGAACAACTATAAGTGATATCTCCTTGTCTCATTCCATGTCTAGCACCATTAAATTTGCAGGAAATATGAATTTATCCATTTTTCCCAGCATAACATCAAGAATTCCTATAGGGTAGAACATGGGTCATTCAACAATTGTAAGGTTAGATTGGTAACCTGGG
>NW_018209069.1:0-774 GCF_001263595.1 Phalaenopsis equestris | reverse complement strand
CAAACAAACTAAATTTCAAACAAACCGAACAAGAATACAAGCTCTGTCATTTGTGTTCGGTTCGCTTACACTCCTAATTTGTATAATATATAATTAATGAATAAAAATTATATGATTTTTTTATGACTATCAAAATTGATTTTAATTAACTTTAAATCAAAATATTCTGGTCTAAAATTTCCTCTTTTATGTACCAAACATGGAACAAGGGAATCGTACGACAAATAAATCAAGGGAAACAAATACCTAACAAAGCAATAGCTTTTCAAATCACAAAAAGTGTCCTTTCTTTAAACGCATATTATGCGTACAAGAAACCTTCAATAATTTAATTACTGTTAACAGTAAGGAGCATAAACGAAGGGAAGTACAGAGTCAATAAACAGATCAATGATCATCATAATTTTGTTAATTTTAGTGAGTAGAGCTGGGAATTTATGTAACAGACTTGAATGATTTTGATTCAGGTCAATGAGGTGATTAATGAGTCAAGTTTAATTCTGCTTGGAAATCAATTGAATTGAGATTGGTTCAGAGCAAGCAAGTTTCAGATCCAATCTCAAAGTGAGTTTGCAAGTATGTAAGAATACAAATACACCTAATGCCCTATATTATATGGGCATTTACATACCAACAAGACAATTCCTATATATTTACATAGCTTAACACCTAAAGTTTACGATTTACATTTATGTGGCCCAAATCTTTCATATCATATAATAAATACCACTATTTTAACTTTCAAATTGAAGTATATATGTAAAAATTAAAGTT
>NW_018209068.1:0-774 GCF_001263595.1 Phalaenopsis equestris | reverse complement strand
TTGTAAAATTAACACACTAAATTCACCCACATCAACTGGCTAGCTTGTTGCTCGTCGATCCCTCTCACGGGTGGAGCTCCCGAGCCGCGTAGTTTTGTGCACGCCACTCACGCCGAGCTTCTGTCCAGTCGGCCTTATGCCGGTGAAGCCTTGTCGGCGACCTAGCTCTTGACGGTGACTTTCATCTTGATGTGGCCTCCTTCTCATGTGTGAGTTCTATAGCAGAACCCTTCCTCCCACGCCACATCCAACCAGTGTCGGCCCTTATCCTCACCACCGGCTCTCATCTTTGGATTTTGAAGCTCGGGATACATTTATTGTTGTCGGCTAAGCCTCCCGAAGCTCTCCCTTTCTGATGTCTTATCTCCTCTCTGCTGCCATTGAAGCTAGCAAGAAGGCATTGAAGGGATCGTGATTTACAAAGGTTGAAAATCCCATTTTTTTTCTTTGCCTTGTAATTCTCTTGCCTCCAGCAGTCACATCATCCTGTTGCCGCCGACGATGCTAGCCAAGCTTCCCTTGGCCTCTACATTTTGGTCATAATCTTATTTGCAAAAATTACTTATTTTGGGTACTTTGCATACCTCTTGCCCTCATTCATTTCCTGCCCGTGTACATGACTCATTGTGAGGTACGTCTCACGCAGATCGGAGCACAACTGAGCTTCACCGGAAACGTGGGATCTCCTTCAGCATAAAGAGAACACGTCTGCAACCGTCACGGTGGTGAGATTTCCTTCCTCCTAGCTAGCCCTAGGTTTTAGTGGTGTCTAGG
>NW_018209067.1:0-774 GCF_001263595.1 Phalaenopsis equestris | reverse complement strand
AAAAAAAAAACAAAAAAAAAAAGAATAAATCAAATTGATTTAAATATTTCACCAGATTTTCTTCTCTCCTGCTTTTCTGTAAAATCAGATGAGGGTGACAGGAAACAGGAATGAGCAGAGCGGCTCTCGCTTTGCCTCCCTTGCAGCAGAACTAGAAGAAACAAAACAAAACCTTGAGAAAGCAGAAGAAGAAAGATTAGAAATGGCAAACTACCTCACCTCTCTGATACAAGAGCTAGAGGAAACAAAGACAGAGCTCAAACAACTGAAAGCTAGAGATTTGGAGAAGCCAAGCATAGATCCAGAGATTGAAGACATCAAATTTGTAGAAAATACAACAGAAATTGAGATCGAAGGACCAGTAGTCAAGGAAGATATTGGAACTCAAAGAAAGAAGTATGTCAAATTCGCCAACCCACCATCTCTGGCAAGAGTCATGAGCACCGAGGAGCAAGTTTTGGATAGAAAATTCTCGAATGGAAGGGAAACATTACAGATGAGAAAGAAACAGAAGAAGAAGAAGAAGAAGCCACTTCTGCCTTTAATCGTATCGGTGTTTTTGAAGAAGAAGAAGAGCCAGCAAGGTGAAGCACCAGTTCGAGCTCATGGGATGCAGACAGCTGTATGAACATTTGGTTTGCTGCAAAGAGATTATAGTGAACATATTCTATTGAAATAAGATGAAAGTAACATTTGTTTCTTCATAAATAATTGTGTTTGAGGAAGATTGGGTTTTTTGCTAGCATAAGCATTGATTTGGCTGATAAAATCAAT
>NW_018209066.1:0-774 GCF_001263595.1 Phalaenopsis equestris | reverse complement strand
ATGCGAAATGTGAAGGGTCCAGTCAGGGAAGGAGATATCCTCACCCTTCTTGAATCTGAAAGAGAAGCTCGGAGGCTTCGTTGAATTATATTATCATTGCATGTTTCTGCTCACCGTTTGGTCTCTACTTTTTGTTTGCTCTGAACTACTTTATATGCATCTTTTGATGTAGAACTGTTGCAGCATGTTTCTGCTCACCGTTTGGTCTCCACTTTTTATATGCATCTTTTTGATGTAGAACTGTTATTTCAGTTTATTTATGCATCGGTAAAACTTGAGATATTTTCTTCTTCTTTTTTTGAACTGTTTTCTTTCTATTTTATGAGTATTTTCTTCTGTGTCCTTCAATTGAAATATGAAGTTCATTTTAAACATTTGGGATAAAGTTAATGAATGCTTCAGCGGGCGGTGCCATAAACTGCATTTTTTTTTATAGGGGTATTTATATACATAATCATATGATTATGATATAAATATCTATTTATTATCCATCTTTCATTCTTACTTGCATAGCCCTCAAACCTTACCCCTGTTACATGATAGTATTTGAATGAAAGCATATTGATTCTTTTTACTGAAATTTTAGTCCTTTGTTGTTTTCAGATTGCAGCTAATGTGTGGATATTTGCTGCTATTTATATTTTCCACCATTAAGGCAGTGCTAGTTTTAGCTTATTAGCTTTTTTTTTCCTTTATTGCTGCACTATCGGGGCTAGAAACGATTTTTTATGCTAATTTTGCATTTGAAATTGTACTGTTTTGAGTATTTCCATC
>NW_018209065.1:0-774 GCF_001263595.1 Phalaenopsis equestris | reverse complement strand
ATTGGTGAGTGGCTTGAAATTACCCCCAGGAGGGTCCACGTATTTTTCTCTTTCAGCGTTTCTTTCTGGAATGACACAGTCTGAGTCATCAGTGTTGTGGCTGCGAAGGAACTCTTATAGAATCCTTCTGTGATGGCGCCTTTGTTGGTCTTTCACTTGTTTTTTGATCTCCATCATTTGGGTGAGCTCCATCATTTCTCTCAATCCATGTAGTCTCAATGGTTGAATGACTGCTCGTATGGTCGGGCTTCAGGCCTTTCAAGAAGCTCCCTTCCATTCTTACTGCGGAAATACCACTCAAACTTCCTAATAAGAGCTTGAACTTCTCACTATATTTTGTAACCGTCCTCTCCTGAGTTAGAGCATAGAATTTCTTGTGTAAGCCTCCTTCCTAAATAGCTCGGAAAAGCTCCGACAAGTGATCCTCAAACTCCTCTCATGAGTGCATCGTGTACCTTACCTTCATCCACTGAACCCATACTAAAGTCTTTCTCTCGAAACATAATCCCATCGTCATGAGCTTCTCTTTCTCAGTTTACTCATTGACTGCAAAATATCGCTCCACTCGATACACCCACCCATGTGCATCTTCCGCTTTGAAGATCGACATCTTCAATTTTCTTACTCCTGCATTTCGACCCCAACTTCCTCTTTCTTCGACATTCCCCCCCAGCCAAGTGTCTGGGGTGGGAAAATCCCTCCTTCTGTCATAACCATACACAACTCCTGATTCCTTCTTTCCTCATCCGTGCTCTTCTGTGCCCCTTGCACCAT
>NW_018209064.1:0-774 GCF_001263595.1 Phalaenopsis equestris | reverse complement strand
AGAGAGAGAGAGAGAGAGAGATTCATGCACATAAAAAGCCCCACAAGCCTTATATAAATTTGGAAGCCTTATATTATTCTTTAGACTTAAGGAGAGGAATATTTTTTCTTCTATCATTAATCCTTGGCTGCCAAAATAAATAAAAAAATGAAAGTTGAATGACTTGAGAAAGGAGTCATGAGCAATCCCTTTCTTGAAGAGGTAAGATACTACATGTGAATGAATTATTATTTTGGGCACTTACAAACATCTCGCCCAATTCCTATGCTTTTACTTATCTAACTCCTATTTTTTTTACATTTAAAAATTATGTGATGTGATGTTTTTTCTGCCATGAATTTGACATTTGATGAAAAAGATTGGAACTTTGAGGTTTTGAGCTTCAGATTTGGCGAAAAAGGTCGATTTTCCTATGCAGAGCTTTTTAATTGTTTAGAAGGGGGTGTTTCGTGGCGCCTATTAACAAAATCTATCGTCCGGATTTATGAAATCCAATCAAACATAAAAAAAAAACAATGCAAGCTCCCCGGATTTATAAAATTTCAGATTTGATTCCTCTTAAATCTGGATTTAATAAATTCAAATCCAGATTTAATAAATCCAAGAAGTTGGATTTAAGAAATCTGTATTTACTAAATCCTGCAAACGCTAAATCCTGCCTGCAGCCAATCACCCCTGACAGGTTGCAACTTGACTGATTTGAGTTTGAGATTTGCTGAAAAGGCGAGAAAGATGAAGAGAGAGGAGTTAGAGAGTGAAATTAGAATCATTTAG
>NW_018209063.1:0-774 GCF_001263595.1 Phalaenopsis equestris | reverse complement strand
GAGGGGCAGATTGTTGAAATTATTTGAGAGACTTCCTCAATGGTTGGGGAATGTGCAAGCTTTGAGGGTGGATTAGGCCTAGTACATGCCCTTGAAGCACACATTCAGGGAACTCGGGTTACATCTCCCCTAATTGCTCTTGATTTTCACTGTTCGGTGTCATCTCATTCAGCGAAAAGTTTGGTGGATGAGATTGTAGAGTTTTCATCTTCCTAGTTTTATATGCTGTAATGTGTGCATGCTCATGAGGATTAATTTTTTTGGCACTGAATTGAATGTTTTGGAAGGGATGAAGAGGGTTATCTTTTTGGGGAGAAATATGCACTTCAAAAGATGAACCATGGCAAGTTATGTATGAAGTGCTAGTTTTAAAACTTAGATGTAAGAGGAGTGCACATATGTAAGTTACTTTTTAACAAGCTTGACATGGTTGATGTTATTGTTTAACAGGTTAAGGAGTTGTTTGATTTGAAGAGTTTTGAGTTTAAAATATTTCAAATGTAGGAGTTTTAAAAATGTTGGTATTTAGTTTGATAAAAAAATAAATTCAAAATAAATTTTTGAACAAGTTAAAATTCACATCTTGTTCATTTAAGGTGTATTTTAAAATTGACTGATTTTTAAATACATTATAAGCTATCGCTACTGCCACTAGAGACTAGTGGTTGTCTCCCTTGTCTTTGGCTATTGTTGGGCAACCGCCACCGACCATTGTCTTACCTCCACCATCATCATCCTTCGGTCTTCACGACCCATTGTCAGACCACTCCAAAC
>NW_018209062.1:0-774 GCF_001263595.1 Phalaenopsis equestris | reverse complement strand
ATATATATATATATATATATATATGGCATTAGATATGTGCTAAAAAAAAATCCGTTTTGGGACTTGGAAGATATGATAAGCATAAGATATTTATTAACCGCTGCAAAGGAGAATTAAAGGGTGCTTTAATATGCAATATAAAATATGTCTGAGGGTCTGGAGCTATATATAGCTGTCTTCTGGAGCTATAGATAAGCCTACAATATAAGCCTTATTGTGAAATTAACTAAAATTATATGTCCATCAAATTAATTCAGCTGTCATAAGTCTGAACCTTATATTAGTTATTTAATATTATTAAATATAAAACATTGATAAAAAATATATATATTACATGTAAACATACCTGATTTTCATGACTTATTTTCACTACAGTCCAATGGACTTTTGGAATTTTCTTTGGAAAAGCAAACAAAACACACTATTTAATGTCATAACTTTTGATTGTTTCCATTAATGTGGGCAACAGTGATTAAAATTATTTAGCAGTATGTTAAGTATGATTAATTGTCATGCTTTAGATATTGTTCAATATAAATTGAATTTGTTTTAATATTTATTTATTAAAAAGGAGATATAATTTTTCCTATTAATTTTTATTTGGTTTGATCTTCTATTTATTGATATTTTAACAATTAATTTAAAATTATGAAGAAAAGTAATATTAATCATATAGTTTTTGCTCATTAATGTTGTTTGTATGCATGTGAAAATTACTCATTAATATGCTTCTTATCTGCCTTGCATTTAGAAACATCATTTGATTTTGAAGTT
>NW_018209061.1:0-774 GCF_001263595.1 Phalaenopsis equestris | reverse complement strand
TATGTTTGCTTATCATTTGTGGTTTTTTAACAAAAAAAATCCTTACTTCTTCTAAGATCCAAGTGTTAGGAACGTCTAAGCTTTTATGAAGAACCTCATTAAAATCAACTAATTCATATAAGCATGTAAAGAACAAAATTATTTGCATTATTTGTAAGAATCCTCCCTACTTTTATTGACTAGCAAATATGACAATAAGTGAGCACCTCATAACAATTACTTTAGCACTCTTATGCATTCCCTTTCAATAAACATGAAACATGGAAATACTTAGAACATCATTCTAGTTAAACATTGATGGAGGATGATGCAAACTAAGCTATGATGACTCATAAAGGAGCTAATCTATTATTTAGAGCAATCAAGAAGGTGCTTGTGATGAATTTCAAATCAATATTTTGAGTGTAACTAAAATATAGCTAATGTCTTACCATTATTGCTGGTACACATTAAGTAGTAGTTCATTAGTTAGATTCCCCATACAATGAATGACCATTCCCATCAATGAATATTAAATTGAGATGCCTTCAAAAGCCTTTTAATTTAGCTCACACACTTAGCAAACAATCATCAACGTGACTTCTTGAAAATATAAGATTTAATTTTCCTTTTAATTAAGAAAAAGGTTTTTTCATACACATTCTTTTAAAGAGGTTTTATCTGTTTTGAAGAAATAATCCTTTGATCTTGTTAGAATATTGCATAGAACTCTCTTCTCTAACATGCAAACAAACATAACTAAACCTTTCCATGAAAAACTTTTATTGATCTCGC
>NW_018209060.1:0-774 GCF_001263595.1 Phalaenopsis equestris | reverse complement strand
CGAAAGCGAGGTCAACAGTAGCATAACCAATTGGTAATATTCATGAACATCCATCAAAGCTTTGCAGTATTAAGAATACAACAGGCATTGTCCCTCAGTTAAAAGTTATTTATCTAAAACTTGTACCTTCTCAATTTATTTCATTTGTATAGATGATCCAGTTATATAAGAGAAGGATTGACCATCATCATTTACAACTACTTAGAAGAGCTTTGCGAATCTACATTCTCCATTCATCACTGTTCACTTACACAAAGTGCCAACTCTATTTTGTAATAATACTTTTTTTGCATAATATCTTGCCATGCTTACTTTGGTCTATTTATTTTATTTTCTAATTTTAGTATATTAATTTATCTTCTTATTTTATTGGATAATTTTTTAATTTGCATTATATGTGCCCAAATCACCAAATTCTGATTTCCATTTCTTTATTTTTTCTATGTGACATCTTAAATTTGAAGTGGGTAGGAAGTGATTACCTAGGTAGAGGTTGGAGCAAAGAGCGGCTTCTAACAAACTTTTAGGATGCCATGCTTCTAGGAGAAAATATGAGTGAGAATGAACTTAAGCTAACATTAGAAGGGGAGAAAAAGGTTACTTTGCTTATAACTCAGGAGTTAAGACTTACATGAGTGAGGTGCCTTTTGGTGGAGCAAGTGTAATTTCTTTAAGATAAATAACCCCTTTGAACTGCACCAGAACGGATACAACGATAGCAACAACAACAACAATAAAACCTTAATCTCACTACGTGGGGTTGGCTACATGAAT
>NW_018209059.1:0-774 GCF_001263595.1 Phalaenopsis equestris | reverse complement strand
AATTATCCTCTCTTGTTTCATCTTTAGGAATTTCCAAGAGCTCTTTGTTTGTATCCATATTTATGTCTATCTATCAACTTCTCCTTAATCTTTCTTTTCTTGTCCATCTTCTTCCTATACCTATCCTCCCTCTCTCTATCCAACACCCCCTGCCAATGCACTTCTCCGGTTAAAGGCCATAGCCACCCCACATTAGGGTTCATTGCGTCGTCCGCTTCCTCCGCCAAATCCTCGTCCATCTTTTTAATCAATTCAGAGCTAAAATATTTTGCCCACATTCTCCGTTTCATGATCGGATGATGTTCTTTGAGATCCCCAGAGTTTGGGTTGACGTAAAACATTCTTCGTGCGCTATGATAAGCCCAGACGTTCACGAGAACTTCGAGCATGCGGCAATAGCAATGCCTTCCCTGCGAGTTATAATGATATGATGAAAGAAATTACAATTTAAGCAAGAGATGAGTGCGTTGCATGGATACTAAATAGGAAGATTTAAATACATAGCACTCAATTCTTATGCATCTAAAGTTTAATTTTTACACATATGCCTTCGTACCTATGCATGAAGGGGTTTATTTCACTTTTTTAAGGTTGAAATGGTAGGTATTTTGGATGTGATATGAAAGATTTGGATGGTATTGATGTAAAAAGGTAAATTTTAAGTGTTAGGTTTGTAAATGCCCCTAATTAATTTATTATGCCTAGGAAAAAAATTGGGTTGGGACAATGTAGTTAAAATTTTGGTGAATCCCGGTATTTGGATCTGCTTTAAGA
>NW_018209058.1:0-774 GCF_001263595.1 Phalaenopsis equestris | reverse complement strand
TTCAGCAGGTGCTACAGCGCATCGACCACGCACTTTCACTTTGGAAGAATGCACGAGGGGAATGAGGCATTGCGACCACTCAGGAGGAAGTCGTCCGAGCTGATAATCAATCAAAAAGAAGAAATGAATACTAAATAAAAGAGAAAATGGTAAAGAAGCATCATTCTATGGCTGAACAGAGAGAAGGACGAATGATCATAGCTATCATACCTCACCAGACCGCTTTGTTGAGAAGCGGACAATCTCAGAGTTTGCAGCTGCTGCCTTCGAACTAACCCCCCTTCTCCCATACAACTTACCGTCAGCGATCTTCGGGAAGTTGAAGTAAACAATCTCACTGGAGTCCAGCTTTCCCCGCCCACGGGCTGTCGCTAATCCCATCACATAAGACTTCCCAACAAGAAACCAGTCGGGTTCTTCAAGAAATTCTGCCATTTCGGATGGGTCGGGACTTAATACCACTTGAAATTTCTTATTGGAGACAGGCATTGTTAGAGACTTCGGTGGAATAGCCCTGATTGGTCGAGCATTGAGATGAGGAGAATAATGGGCGGTCGTTATCATGGAGAAATTATCGCAGCTTTCCTCTGATGTTTCCTTCCTTTCCTTGGGGCCTTCGTCTTGATCAAAATCCATAGCTTCCCCATTCTTTAAGCCTACATCAGGTTCTTCCTTCTTTATTTTACAATCAGCAACCAAGATGGTCTCTTTATCAGAACCCATAAAAGGTTCTTCCTTCTTGATACTATTTCCCATGCCAGCCGTGCCGGATTC
>NW_018209057.1:0-774 GCF_001263595.1 Phalaenopsis equestris | reverse complement strand
TGCCCATGGAAGCCTGCCACATCCTAATGGGGAGACTAGCAGTTTGACTGCAGTACAGAAATACCTACTCATTCACCAAACACGGAAAACACATCCTTCACTTACCTTTTGCAGTGATTGAGGTTGCAGGTGCCCTTACGAGAGGAGAAGTGCAAGAGAGAACAATTTTGGTGATGATAGAGGATAGTGTGATAGGCACTAATTCCAAATATGGGGCAGTCATTATAGAGAGAGTTTTGGGACATCTTGTTCAATAGCTTACAGCAATGGTCACCACCATTAAGTGAGTTTCAAGTTGTCCTCACTTTAGATCATGTTGAAACAACAATGAATTATTTTGAGAGGATTCAACAGAATATACATGACATGAATTTCCACTTCAGTAATGTATCCCTATAAGGTTAAAACAAGTGAAAAATTTTCAAGTATTTTAGGGGACAATGCAGTCGCATGTAGAATCTTGGTGCTTGTATCAACGGAGTCAAAGTCCCTCCAAACCATGTGAATTACAGCAGCTCTGCTAATCTCAATGTGTCTGATTCAATTCTATACTATAAGGAAGTAAAATCTTTCATATATGAGGTCGAAGCTCCCCCAACCCTGGAAGACTGAAGTGAACTTCTTACTGGCTGAACCAAGCACGTGAAAGATAGGATAGTTGGACCGGTTTAGCGGAGAGACAACAAGGGAGAACAGGACCTCCTTTGGGCATAGGGCATGACGCCCAACAGAAGTGGTGTCCCCCTCATTTACCTAGCACTATATTTCTGTTAT
>NW_018209056.1:0-774 GCF_001263595.1 Phalaenopsis equestris | reverse complement strand
CTCTCTTCCCTCCGAGCTTAGGGAGAATATTGACAGTTAAAACGAAGAGAAACCCCATCCCCTCTATCCTCACCTCTTTCCGATCCAAAAGGTCAGGAATACCTAACTCTAGATCCATCAAAACTTTCCCATTCGATTTCACTCTCGGTCCGTTACTTCTTCCGTTTTGGGTCACCGGATCTGGAAAACCGACGCGCGGCGGGATGGATGGCTCGGTCTCGATCCGAGTACCATACCGGCACCTGAACGAGGCGGAGCTTGAGCTTATTGAATTTGATGGAGAGATTGAGGAGAGGAAGACGGGCAGGACCCCGACGACGCTTTCGGTTTCCGGTTCGCAACCGTCTTCATTCGCACATTTCGATAATCCTACTTCGCAGTCCGGAGGGCGCCAGGGCAGCGGTTTGAAGACGCTGATTTTTGGATCGATGGTTGGCGCTGGGGTCCAGTTCGGGTGGGCGCTGCAGTTGTCGCTCTTGACGCCTTACATTCAGGTGAAGCCTTGTTATCTCGATCCAGCTTTGTAGGTTTTGTTCATTTTTCGGTTGGAATAAGTTGGGGTTCAACTGTTTAGGAAAAGGGCTTCTGCGCGTCTTAAGATAACTGTGTAACTTTAGTAATCCTGAAAATCTGGATTTACGGTCTGTTTGACTATAAGTAGGATTTAGCAAAGCCTGTTGTTGAATTCTGATTTGTAGGTGAATTGCACTCAAGGAATAGAGCGCAAAGAAGGGGAGTGAGAGAGAGGGATAATGCATGGTAATCTGTCGAAAT
>NW_018209055.1:0-774 GCF_001263595.1 Phalaenopsis equestris | reverse complement strand
AAAAAAACTAAAGAATAATTATTATAAAACTAAAGTTGAAAAATAAAAATATAATTAAATAATCAGCAGGTTATTTATAGAATATAGTTCATGTAGAAAAAAAGGTACAATTTAACGTAAGGTTTTATAGATTTAAAAATCATTTTCATATTCAGGTTTGATCTATAGTTTTTTTTTAAAATTTTTTAATTGTACATTCTAATGACATGTACCATGTCGCAAATTTCTAAACTCCACAAATTTGGGGAGGAGGCATCGAAGCGAAAACATATTGTGTCGTGACAATGCACGACACCAACCACCGGCCGACAGCTCGACATACACCTCATCTTTGGATGATATGGCGCCTGATCATGTCGAACAGTCGTCCCTCGATTGACCGTCTGGGGCGTGAGACCGTAATATCTTCTCGAACTAATTTGTTTGGGGTGTCCTATTAATGACTCAACTTGTCTCTTTAGAATAAAAAATAATAACAATTATTAAATATAAAGTATTTAAATTGTTGAGAAAGAAATCAGACACATGGCGTCACAATCTTGGACAGAATAATAAAAATATTTTCTTACTCATTGTGAATATTCTGCTAACCTGCAATTAGTATAATCTAAGATAAATTTTTAAAATAAAAAAAATCGACTTTCTTGTGATGCTTTCGATTAAACAATAATTCTTAAGATTTTACCTGATTAAAAAATTATTACATATGGACACCGCATGCAAAGATGTATGTGGTGTCCGGTCACTACCGTCGCTTATTGTAAAAATGTATTT
>NW_018209054.1:0-774 GCF_001263595.1 Phalaenopsis equestris | reverse complement strand
AATAGATTGTAAGATTATTATTTAGTGGAATGAAAACAAAGGGAAAACAAATGGAGCCTATTCAAAATTTAGCCTATTTTTCTCAAAACTTTGACACTATTAAGCTTAGAGAATAATGGGGATGGGGCTCAAATGATGGAAATAATGACAAAGAAGGCGTTGACAATATTTTAATTTTTACATTTAGATATGCATTAATAGAATAAAAATATTTTGATATTTTGAAAAAATACATTATAACCAATTTCGCGTAGATATAATAGTTTATGTTGATATCATCATATGGATGGAGATGTATTATTATGGATGAAAATTTTTGCAATAACTGAATCTTAATAATATTAATAATAATAATAATCATCATCAAATAGGCGATAAGGGATGAGCATTTTTAAAATCTCTTTCGAGAGAGCAAGAGAAAGCCACAAAAGGAGAAGAAAAAGAAGAAAAGGTAGGGCATTGCCAAGCATCTCTATGGTGTCGTAGCCGAAGGAAAAATTTTTGTAAGAGGAGCTAGTCGTACCTTGCTTACACTTCTATACGGGCTTGAGCAACATAGAGGAGACAAATAGCCACAATTAGCTTAGAGTCATGGGAAAAGGAAGGAGGGGATGCCCGTGTGTGCCGAATCGAGCAAGTTTGATTATAAGATGAGCTAATGTGGAGGCGAGAACAACCAGAAAAATAAAACTTGTTAATGAAATTACTTTCTTTAGTGACTCTATTATGAATGTTAAACTGTTATTGATAGGAATAGAAAATCAGAGAATTTAA
>NW_018209053.1:0-774 GCF_001263595.1 Phalaenopsis equestris | reverse complement strand
AAAATAAAAAATAGGCCAAGCAAATCTTCTTAGAAGTTTGTGGGCAGTTACCACAAAAGGTTATGTGCTCAACAAAATTCAAGAGATTTTAAAACCATAAAAATTAATCATAATAGCTTTCTATAACAATTTTTAGATCTCCAAAAATTACATTATAGGCCTTCATACAAGATTGTGGACCTCTACACATATCTAAAATTGAAAATATTTATTAATTCCTCCCAAAAATGCCGTTTCCATCGTCCATTTTCTGCTGCCTCCACGAAGTCAACTAGGTAAATTATCATTAATAATAAAGAATGGCAATGAAAAATACATTGAAAAGGAAGCCTAATAAAATCGATTTCTTCTATGACTTATATTCTGAAAGAGGAAGATACGGCTGTTCAAAATGAGGGGGTTTCGAAGCCAATTTGAGCAGCATAAGTCTTACCCAGAATCAACACGGCAAACATAAATGGTGCATGCAACTATCCAGGCTTGATCATCCGCATGTTCGTACTCGATTGGAGCCAGTAAGAGCAGAGAAAAACTCGTAAAATGGTCGTAACAAATGAAATCTAAGGTAAAAGAGGCGCGAGCTGTACGCTGACTAGATCGCCAAGAGCTCCACGGACATCCATCTGTAGAACATTTGCTATGCATTAATTGAAACTAGAAATATCATCTTTTCCAATAAGGTAAGATTAAGTATATTCACAGATTAGGTGATTATGATAAGTTGATAACGAATTTCATAGCAGGAAAATGACCAACAAGAAGGGTTTTTTTTTT
>NW_018209052.1:0-774 GCF_001263595.1 Phalaenopsis equestris | reverse complement strand
TTTTTTTCTTTTGGACTAAACCATAGCCTTAACTAGGAATTTTTTAGGAGATTCCCCTCCTAAGATGTAATTAATTATAGAGGCTTACACTTATACGAAGTTTTAACCTAGATTAATCTAAAATACTTGGCTTGACTTGACTCAACTACAACCCTAAACATGAGATAACTGTGTGGGAGGGAGTTGTGGGCAGTGTGCAATGCAAGCTGGTAAGTGAAACGAGGGAGAAATAGGAACATGAATCAAAGGGGGCGCGTGATGCAACTTTCTTGCTCGATGGGAAACCACCCTTGAGGTTGCAGACTGGTGTATGATGTGAGTTTTGCAACCAATCCATTGGAACAATGAAGCATGCAGTAGGCGTCATGTGCAATATGGAGGTCACTGTTGACACATATAAGCACTGGAAAGTTATGGGCTTTGGATATGAAGTTGGGTAGATAGGGAAATGAGGATAAACTTGGCAGGCATCTAGAGTTTCTAGCTCTAATACTATGTTAAGAGAAATCAGAGATTTTTGCGTAATTATGACTTGTAATAGGTCCAAACAGGACAATAATGAAACAAATAGCCGCAGGATATCTCTATTGTAATCTCCTTCCAGTAGTACGGATCCTACGTAATAAATCAATGCTACTAAATGTAGTTGAATGACCTTGCATTATGCTATTTTTCCTTTGAACTTTGGCTTAGCAAGAGGATATCTTTGAAACACTTAACATCTTATCTGATAATTTAGAACTTATTTCCTTTGACTGTTTGTATTGAAATGAA
>NW_018209051.1:0-774 GCF_001263595.1 Phalaenopsis equestris | reverse complement strand
TTTCGTTTAATCTACAGTAGCAAATGTTTGGTTAAAATAATTTTGAGGCTTAATATCTTTCATTTAAGAGAAAAATTCTAGTTCTGTATATTCATGAATCACAAAGATTTTCATCATCCGAGTGATTAGATTCATTCTAAGGTAATATTTATATATTTTGGATAGTATATTTTTATTTGAATGCCATGTCTGATCATTTATATATAAATCTTTCAAGATCTAATGTGACTATATGTCATCTCCATCTATATTAACTTTCTCGTACTGCCATAACTATGGATGCTCACAATAACCAATTTTTTTTTTCTTTTCTTTTTTATTAATGTATACCTTCTCCCAGTACTTGAAACTTTTTTCTTTTTTTCTTTTGTATTAATATACACCTTCTCCCAGTATATAGAAGGGTTATATATTTTTTTTTCAAATATCTCTACTAGTAGAAACTCTTTCAATTAGGCTAAGCCCTTTGGTATTTCAATTAAAAACAGTTGGGTAAGAAATCTTGCCCCCAAGCTTGCTTAGTTAAGTACATACACATTGTGAGATTATATGAGGAGGAATGTTCAATATATGAGAGAAATTTAACATAACACATGTGTTCAATGATTAGATATAAATATTTTGGAGAGAGACTAGGTAGAGATGAGATGGAAAAAATATAGAACAATTTCCTTTAGTTGAGCCCGTAACCTACTTTAGACCCATCTTTCATGATGAGTATATAACCCTTTTATGAGTAAGCCTTGTTTGTGTGTGCATGTAAACCCCTAAAAA
>NW_018209050.1:0-774 GCF_001263595.1 Phalaenopsis equestris | reverse complement strand
TGCATGTCGAAAGATTCATGGCGGCATAAAGCATTTTAGTGTTGGACGAAAATCCAATACACATTCAGATAAATTTGAAGGAGGAGACATATTTACTTTTTACGTGGAAAACCTGAAAGGGCGAAAAGTTCACGAGATTTAAGGCCGGTGGAAATAACTCACTAGGTAATGATCAGTATAGAGACTAACTCTTTTGTTGAATTAAAGAATATAAGATTACAAAAAGTTGATGTACTATGATATTTCAGGAACAATAGTCATGACGGGAAGCGAAGGCCTTAGTCGATTACTATGGAGCAGTAATCCGTCGTGAATGTTGTTGATGATAGTTGTAGGGTCTGCTTGTCATAAATGTCGTAGTTGAAAGTCATATAGTAGTTGGTCACATAGGTTGTGGATGATTGCTTCATGGTCGTCGACTCGCCACGAAGGAAGTAGTTGAAAGTTGAGATAGATGAGAGGCACATGGGCCGTAATTGGCTATGTAGGCCGTAATGATGAGCTGTGATCACGTTTGTATGCCGTAGAGGTTAAAGTTGGGAGATGCATGAGTTGTGGACCGCATAAGTCATAGTTGGTCACGTAGACCATAGTGGTGAACTTCATGAGTCTGGAGAAAGTCATCATATCCTAAGTTGTCCAGTTGTAAGCAGTTATTATGGGACTCGTTGCTATATCTTAGGAAACATCATTCCACTATATGTGGGGCAAGTTGTTGCACCATATTGATGTTGAGTTGTTGCACCGTCTTCAGGAGCATTATTATATTGTTTT
>NW_018209049.1:0-774 GCF_001263595.1 Phalaenopsis equestris | reverse complement strand
GGTGGTGTGGTGTGGATGTGGTGGTGTGTGTTGTGAAGAAGATGGCGTATGGTGTGTAGATGGTGGTGTGTTGGTGTGTAGGCATTAGTGATAACAATATAATAATGCTATTTTTCTTTGAATTGTGATAATTAACTTTTATGACAAATACTTATGTTGTTTAATTAGTATCATGCTAGTAACATAATAGTTAAGACAAAAGAGCTCGGTTTATCTATTATGTGGGGTTAAAAAGCCAAACTAATATTTTGTGTCCTCTAACCTAAGGAGGTGGAATTAAAAAATAGGCCCATAACCTATTTTAACAAGGAGGGCTGACAAAATATCATGAAAGAGTTCAAGGAAATTACATGAAAGGAATACAATATAATGTAATTAAAAAATAAATGGAATCAATTAAAGAAAGGCTGGAGATTTTGGAAAGAATTGAAACGATGATCCACGGGCTTGTGTTGAGACCCCATAAAGTAAATAATTGATGGTTTTGAAGAATGGTGGGTCGGGAGATTGAAGATGAAAATTTATCAAACGTCCCAAACAATTCCTTTGTTTTCAAATACTTCAACATATCCATCTCTCATTGCTTTGCACGTAGTGCCAACTATGAAAAATTCAAATTTGGTGGCATTGACCGTGAGCTGGAAGAGAGGTTGGATTGTATGTTTGATGGAGTCGTTGTAACATACGATCATGCATGGGCCCCTAGTGAGCGAGTGTTTATTGGCATAGTTGAGAACTTGGATGCCGAACGAACAGTTGAATCGAATGAAGGTC
>NW_018209048.1:0-774 GCF_001263595.1 Phalaenopsis equestris | reverse complement strand
ATGTTTCCTTAGTATTTGCTTATTATTCCATCTAATTAAATACCTAAGATCATTAGTTTGGTGTTTAGGCCCCCCTTCTGCAATGTTGGATTTAGTTTTTAAGATGATATTTTATGATGTTGTAAACACATAGATGTTCAAATATATATCTTGCAAAAAGGTTACTTACATTTTTAGGAGGTTGTTTAACTATTTTATATTAAAGAATATCCTTAAGATAAAATTAAATTCAGTTGGAATAATTAATTTTTATATGTAGTAGGTTAGAGCATTTTAATAGTTTTGAGAGGATCATAGAGCCTAGGTTATAATTTTTCATATTTTAAGGATCTCTATTTCTAAAGTATGAGCCAACACTTTATTACATTCTTGATATTATTTAAAAGATTGATTATGATTTATCTTCTAACATGTTTTGCATTTGGTTTATCTATTTATTTTGTCACCTTAGTATGAAGGTTTGAAATTATTTTATGAATGTAAGATTAGAAAAAATGCATAATTTGGAATTCTAACCACATCTATAAGGATGTTTGGATTTTATTTTATAGGCTCTTTTAAATGATAATTTTTATAATGTTAAAGAAAGAACTGTTATAATATAAATTATAAGTGGGTTGGTGAATATTATAGTTTCTTAAGGTCTTATATGTTAAGCAACTTAACAAATTTCTAGGGTTCTTGGCAACAACTTCAATTGTGTATTTAATTTGAGGGTGGAAGGTGAGAAAAATTTAATTTCCTTGCATGCATATTTTCCAATGTCCTCCAAAA
>NW_018209047.1:0-773 GCF_001263595.1 Phalaenopsis equestris | reverse complement strand
TCACCAGGAGGAACTTGGATTGCTTGAGACCTCTCCATTGTTTCAAGGAAGTTGGTTCCACCCATTAATGGACACTAATGGGTATGAAGGTATTCAGAAAATTGCTGCTACCTTGCCATACTTCCTAATTGTGATGAGGAGAACGAGAAACTCACTCCTATCACCAAATTTCATATAGTGTTCCAGAGGTTTGCCGTTAAAGAAGGATGTTCAGCTGTTGAACTGCTTAAGCAAGTAGGATGTGTGGTGTCTCCTCTAATGAATAAAGAGAATTTAAGGGATGTAAAAGCTATCCTACAGTCTCAAAGACCAACTGAAGTTTTACCAGCTCTCATTCCGTGTCAGACTCTGCCTAGAAAGTTGAGTTGATACTACCATCGTCACCACTAATTTTGTCACCACTATTGCTCCAACGTCTGCAGGATGTAGACTGTCAAGTCACATCTGGGTTCGAGGATACCACTAATAGTTGCTCTTAAGAGTACGTTGAAGAAGGATCAAAAAAAGAAGTCACTTGATATTGTATTTGGTCTGCACCATGGGGAGTACGCCTCTCTCCGACTGAGAAACCCCGTCTCAAGAAATCACAATCGAAGAAGGTATGGGTACCCAAGGTCGCCATACCAATACGATTTAATGAGCCTACATGGAAAGATTATGGAATGAAGAAAGGGTATGAGTTTCAAACATCGTTGCATCTATTGAAACCATGTTCAATGAACAAGCGGAGGATGCTCAGATGATGATGAAGACTTTGATTTTAATGATTATCT
>NW_018209046.1:0-773 GCF_001263595.1 Phalaenopsis equestris | reverse complement strand
TTAGAAAAATCATCTCATGCTCGCGACTTTATGTTCATGCAAAAAAGCAATGCAAGTTGCGACTTTATGGATTTGACAGAGAGAATGCTTAGCATAGCAAAATATACATGAGTCATACTTATATGCTTGGAAATTATTGTTTCCATAAGTTAAATAATGTCAGGAACAATTTAAGAAGTCTATTTTGTTGAGTGAAGTTAGTTTATATATATTGGAACAAAATCTTCAAATGAAATATTTTTCTAAAATATACATAAATTAAAGTGCTCAAAATAAATTATTTTTATAAAATGTACATACATTTAAAAGTGCTTGAAATGAACTATTTTTATAAAAATATATATAAATTGAAAGGTGCTATAGATGGGTGGCCTTTATAACATCTTGTATAAATTTTACTGAGCTCCAAATTGATTATTTTTTTAAATAAAATTCAAAATGAGCTCTAAAGGATAAGGGAATAAAATAAGCTTATATAGGCTCTAATTTCTAATGACTTTTATAAATTTTTTAAAGTTAAGTCTTTAAAAATAAAATCTTCAATAAATATAAACATTCATTTCAAAAAGTTAACAAAAGCCATTTCAAAGATAATTTAGATAAAATATTTTCATAACAAAATCTTTTAACAAAAATATTTTTAGAATATTAACTTTTCAAAATAAAATCTTTTCTCAAAAATATAACTTAAGTAAAATGTTATCGAGACGTAACTTTTTGAACAATAGATTAATTTTTTTTTTCAAACATAAGCCTTTTAAAATATGCCTTAG
>NW_018209045.1:0-773 GCF_001263595.1 Phalaenopsis equestris | reverse complement strand
TTCCCCCCATCAAGAGGACAGTGAAAGTTTTTACCGGTGCTCGTCGACTATTTCTCCATGTGGGTAGAAGAAAAACCTCTGGCACACATAACGATGGAGGTAGTTTGGAACTTCATCTGGACTGACGTGGTTTGCCAAAAGAGATTACCTATTGTCATCATTAAAAATAATGAGACCCAATTCACCGATAAAGTAGTTCAAGAATTTTGTAAGAGTTAAGTGATCAACCTCAAATTTGCTTTTGTACATCACCCTCAAACTAAGAGAGTTAGAAACTACAAATAAAACCATCCTCAATTTGTTAAGGAAAAAGGTAGATGGAGCCGAGGGCAAATGGGCAGACCTAATCCCTTTAATACTTTGGGCAATCTGAAATTCACCATCCATGCACACCGGACAAACCCCCTTTATGTTGTCTCATGGAATTAAAGTCATGTTACTGACCAAATAAAAAATTTATCACCTAAGGGTACACTCCACCACAACTTTTGACAATGAGGATCTAGGAAAGTGGATTGACGCAATAGACGAAGGATTCAAGCTGACCCAAGAACTGCCTGAGGAGAAACTTAGCCCTCTGGTAGGAAGGGGTCAACAAAAGGACATGCAAATATTTTATTAAACATGTATGTGAAGAGAACTTTGCCCAAGGGGATCTCATGCTAAAGAAGGTCGACATGCCTCCAAAGGGAAACCCATCGGGAGGCTAGATCAAACCTAGAAGGACCCCTAAAGCATTCATGACCAGAGGAAAATATGTTGAGATTTTCATA
>NW_018209044.1:0-773 GCF_001263595.1 Phalaenopsis equestris | reverse complement strand
AAAAAAAAACTTGATCATTGTTAATGGATCTGCACCCTCCAACTTTCTTAGAGGAAGCCTCATCATCAACATTAGCAAGAACCCCACCTGAGGATGTACCATTACTATTTTTCACAACATTCTGATCTAAATAAATTAGTTCTCTATTATTTTTACTTTCAATATTCTAGATTTCTAGATTTGCCATTCTCCCTCCAAGAACTTCTCTTGCAACATCCACTTCCTTATCAAAAAATGTATATTGTCCTTCTTGAGAATTTTGTGTATGATCACTCTGATCTTACACATCTTGTTGTAGCACTTCAATGTTCTTCTATATCTCATTAATATCATAGTGGTGCTACTTTATTAAATGAAAATCATCCTCACGACCATCCCCTCCTTTTCCATCATCATCACAAGTATTGATGTTATGTTTTCGACTAGCATGAGCATTACTTTTTACTTCTAGAATGTCCTCCACCCTTTTTCTGTGAAATTTTTTTCCACCTCCTTATACCCAAATTAGAATGAATATTTTCCTTATTTCCCCTCTTATGCTTCTGTCTTAGATTACTCTATGAACTCTTCTTTCAGGATGAGTCACATAACATGAATCCACATTATGACAAAAAATCTTTCACTTATTACAGTACTTAAACTTATATTCCAACTCTACTTTTTTTCAGTACCTGTTGTTTTGTGTACCTATCCAAATTTCTTCTACTATTGAGTTATTTCCCTGTCCACCATCAATCTCACTACAGAAGGTCAACTAAAAGTGAAAGTAACCA
>NW_018209043.1:0-773 GCF_001263595.1 Phalaenopsis equestris | reverse complement strand
TTACAATCAATGTTAATCCCATTGTGATCTCTCATTTAGGCTCAAGCTTGAATCACTACAACCTCTCCCTCGTTAGCTAGAGATTAAAACTTCTCTCTAACGTCATTATCTTCTCCCGTGTCACTGTCCATTTCTTCAATTGTTCTCTGCTCAATGAAAGAGGTCACCCCACTGTTTGGACAATCATAATTAATGTGCCCAAGGTGGGACAAATTTGAGAGTGTTATTTTGTCTCCATTTTTTCTCCACTTTAAACTAATTTTTTTCTCAAACAATGTTAGCTTGGAAGTTCTGCTAAGTGTACTACTTTTGTTTGATCCTGGGTTGAATTATGTCTATGAAGTGTGGCGGTTACCCGGTGATGTTTCTCTACCTTTGAAGCTAGGGTTTGAATATGATGTAATGTCCAATAGGGCTATAACTAAACCACATTGTCAACAGAAGGTCTCGATCCTCTCATATATCGAGCTAAGGTATTCTCGAGCTTCACTAGCCGACACTTCAACATAAGCTGCCTAACTCAGCGATGTACTCCTATACCGAGAGATCTTGCTATTGTAAGTGATGAAGCTTCAAGAATATACCTTGTTTCTAATAAGTTGGTAGAAACTTGCATTGCATCTCTTGTTTCACCTTAGACTAGATGATAATTATATTCCCTTCCCGTTATTGAAGAAGCTTGAGTTCTTCCACCATAAATAAGCATTCTTTCCTAGCTTAGTAGTGATTAGCTTGATCTTTTTGTCAAGTCGAATATTCTTATAATTAAAAAT
>NW_018209042.1:0-773 GCF_001263595.1 Phalaenopsis equestris | reverse complement strand
TAAAGATGATAAAACTCTCATCATAAAGCAGTGTTGGACTTTCATAAAGTATTATGACAAAATAATAAAGTGGAAGTGAGCTACGAAAATAGGGACCAATCTAGCAGAGGGTCGTAGGCTAACCTTTAGAGAAAAATTGCTTGGCTAGAAAATTGATGCTTTGAATTAGAGTGTGAGTTGCAGTGAGCCCAAGAGAAGATGAAAATCATACAAACCCTGAAAAGTTTATTAGTTCCTTTTGTTTCCTTTTGTGATTGATTAATATAGAACTTGTACAAAAAGCTTTTAACCTTTAAGGATTGGTGGGTATGTAAATTATGATCTAATCTCTTTTGGGAAGTGTTTTATTGAAATTCAATTACAAATTTTGTTAAGAGTTAATTTCTAGACTTGAGATATATAAGAATATATCATGATTCTATCGTAGTTAGACTGTGTTCATACTAGAAGGAGAAATCAGATCAATTGTAATTGAGCACTTTGATAATTTTAACTCTGCTTCAAGTCTTATACCATCCATGCTCTTGTACTTACCTCTTGGTTAAGTAATCAATTTTAATTTGTTGTGTCATACACTAGACTTTTATGGATATTATCGCAATCTTCATGGTAATAAGGACTTTTCATGAAAAGTTATTTTCATTTCTAATTATTTACAAAAGTTCATTGACATTCAGACATTATAAAAAACTTTTAATTTAAACTCTTAGAACATAGGTGAAGCCCAGGAGATAGAGATGTCCACTTCACAAAAAAAAAACCTAACAAAAAAA
>NW_018209041.1:0-773 GCF_001263595.1 Phalaenopsis equestris | reverse complement strand
AGGAAATTATTTGAAAAGAAAGAAGTTAGAGCATAAATCCGTGAATAGATTGGGCATGTTAAATTTCAGCAACAATCGGGAATTAATTCATAAAAGGAGCACCAATCTACCTAAATTAGGATAAAAAAAAAAGGAGTTGGCAATTGAATTGCTACACATGAATTAATAAAACTATTATAAAATTTATTCTAAAAAAAGACATATTTATAATTAAAAAAAAGAAAACAAATTCTATTTAAAGAAATTGAAGATGCTGAAGATGCGTTTGATGTGAGACCACAAACTCCTCCCGAGAGAACAAAATGCAGAAAAAATGTTCCATCTCCCATGAATCGTTGAATTAATATTATGATTATTCTTTTTTTCAACGAAACTGTCTTTTCCGAGTTCATCTTCCAACATCTTCACCTTTTGTTGATTAATATTGTTTTCATCGTTGTCAGTAATGTAGAATGTTCCGACGGCCAAGCAATCATCTTTTGCAAACTCTGCAGTTTTGAATGACATGTTATTCTGTTGCAATGTTCTACTCAAGACTGAAAGGAGACCATGTCGGTCAAACGTGTGCACCTCCATCTTTATTCCTTACATTCATTAACAAATATGCATAGATTAAACATGCTAAGAAAATAAATTTTTATTATTAAAAAAATACAAATGTATTTATATACTCTAGACATTCTTCGCTCAACAGCTGCTGCCAAACTTCGAATCACTTTTTGTTTCTCAATCTCATTTAACATTATATGTCCATTCATCCCTCGCACAAAATA
>NW_018209040.1:0-773 GCF_001263595.1 Phalaenopsis equestris | reverse complement strand
GATAGGAATATATGAAGATATGCATAAACCTGTATGTAAGTTTCTTTGTGATTCATTTATGCCTTTCTTCTTAATGAGAAAATTTTATCTTTATAATTAGCCATTAATTTCTCAGGTTATTTTGATGAGAAGTTTTACCAAACCATTTTTTGTATTTGTTTTCAAAGTATATCTATTAATTTAATGTACCCTGTTTATTGATGCCATTAATCCTGTCACTGCTTGTAGAAGAACTTTCAAGCTATGGTGAGCTTTAATTCACAAAGTCTCCATACCGTTGAGACTTTGTGTGACATTAGTGCAATTTTGCAAGAATTATTTTTTTAGAATTTGTGTTTTATTAAAAATGTTTTTATATAGTTTTCTGATGGATGGTACCTCTTTATGGATGTGGTGGTTGTTGGCTAAGGCAGTGGTTTTTGGCATTATTTAAAATAAAAGGAAAAGTTGGTGGGTTAGATTTTTGTTTCTATCATACTTTGCATTTTGTGACATCAATTTTGTGTAATTTGGGGATTTGCTTTTGAATAAGATTTGCATGCAACCTTCTTAGGTTGTTTTGTTTGATTGTGACCTGACTGATATACTTCATCACTATGAAAATTTAATTTGGGAGTTTTTTTGTTTCAATGGTTACAAGAACAAGAACAACAAGCCTTTCGTCTTACTAAGTGGGGTCAGCTACATGCTACATAAATCCTTTTTCTTCATCGTGTCCTATTGGTTCCATTGATGCTGAGATTTAAACTAAATTGTGAATTTTTTGGGAATTA
>NW_018209039.1:0-773 GCF_001263595.1 Phalaenopsis equestris | reverse complement strand
AAAAAAAATTAATTTTCCAACTAAAAATTTTAAATTATTTTTTAACTATTACATAAATTATATATGTTATATTATCCATCTATTGATTTAGAGATTTTCTTAGCTTTATTTAAAATGCATTTGAATTTTATAGTATATATATATATATATATGATTGAGTTTTGAATTTTAAATTTCTATTTTAGATATTTTTTGTTTTTATGATCATTTAAATGTCATAATTAAATTGATTTATTATGAGTAAATTCTATCAAATAACAAGAATTTATTAGATGAATGTGTTTTAAGTGTGAGGTTGATGATTTTTATTGGTTAAATATTAACTCTTTTGAAAATTAACTTAAATATCTAATTAAAAAGTTGAATAAATGTGCGTCAATATTGTTAATTTACTCTTTTTTAAAAACTTTTTGGTCTATACGTAAAGAAATCCCAATTATCTTGGCACCCAAGATTATCTGATTGTAGTAGTCTTCAATCATTTAAGTAACAATAATAGTTATTTCAACATTAATTATTAGGGGTGTTGTAAACGAGCTGAACACAAGTGAGCTTGGCCTCTGTTCGTGTTCAGCTTGCTAAAAAATGTCATTGTTCGTGTTCGGCTTGTTTCTATTTCGAACATAAAAAAGTTGCTCGTGTTTAACTCGTTTGTTTAGCGAGTCAAATATGAGCTATTCGCGAATAATAAGTCATTTTGACAACCCAAATTACAAAGTCGTAGGATTGTTAAGCATACGGTGAGATTTAAATCTTATTATTTATATTAAAAT
>NW_018209038.1:0-773 GCF_001263595.1 Phalaenopsis equestris | reverse complement strand
AAAAAAAGAGATAGACTATAATTTTCAATGTTATTAGAACAAAAAAAAATATAATAATTAATATTCATCCCTCTTAAGTTGAGAATAGCGCAAGTTCTTAGACCTTTATTAATAATTTTTCAATTAATAAAAATAAATTTTATGGCATAACCTTCAAACCAAATAAGTTCACATCAATCCACAAAGGGAAAAGATTCATATAAGTAGAAAAACACAAACTTATGACAATAAATGTTAGCATTATTTTGGTGACAAGAATAACTATGAGAAATTGTAATATTACCAATAACATTAGTGAAATCAGCAAGAGCATTTATAAACAAGATTAAAGTTCCAAAAGTTATTACAAAAATATCACAAATTTTCGCCAAATATTAAACAAACTAGAAAAATTGTCACCAAAATTTTCTTTTAAAGAAGAATCGTTAAACCAGGGGTCATAAAAGAAGAAAAGACGACTGTTAGGAACAACTTTAAAATTTAAAGCAATTCTAATTTTTTTTAGCCACACTAACTAAATCTTTCCAAAAAAATAGAAACTCTAGAATGAGAAATCTTCTAAATAGAACAATAAGTATTAGAACATCTTTCATACAAAAGAGAATGAAAATTATAAAATTTTCAAATGATTTTAAATTTACACATAGAATTAATGGTATTCAAAGATGGAGTCCAAGACCGCCATAATGTTTTGACATATTAAACTTATCCCAAGTAATTATGTGAAGCTAGCTTTCTACCATCTTCATTACTTTGAAGAAAAGTAGAAATCA
>NW_018209037.1:0-773 GCF_001263595.1 Phalaenopsis equestris | reverse complement strand
TATTTTGAGGTCTATGATGACATAAATGAGCTTAGAGGTTCTTATGGATGACCTTTGTAGTGATATGATTTTATTACACGTGCTAGCTCGGTATTACATAGTTTAAGGACAGCCAAAAACCCCCTATTTTTCAATCAAATGATTGTTTGAAATTTTCTAGATGACCTTTGTGGTGATATACTTATGTGACACATACGAGCTCGATATTTCATGATTTAAAGGCAGCCGAGAACCTTTTTTTTAAAGTCTATTGTCTACTTGTAATGACAGATTATTTATTGGTTCATACTTTGTGCTCTAAGGCCTCAGAACTTTATAAAACTTCATTTGTGTTTTTATATTATTTTTTTGCTGTGCTCTGTGGTTTTAAACTTTCAAAAAAGATGAGCTTGAAGTCTTCCGGTCCCTCTAAAATATTGTACTGCTGCTGTGGACTAAAGTGTTCTCTGTTAACTTCACGACAAGAGCATTAGCTATGGTAGACAGTTTTATAGGTATCCAAAAAATAGAGCAGAGTACTGTGACTTATTTAAGTGGGTGGGACAGCTTGACAATTCCACCTTAAATAATGATCAAGCATTGAGAGTTTCATTGGAGCAGAAATTATCTCGTAAAATTAATTGTCTGCATTTTAAATTCAACATTATGAAAAAATTAATTATTATTTTAATAATTTTATTTTTAATATCGATTGTTGTGTTACTAACTGCTTAGTGATGTGTCCGTTTTATTATGTACTATTCAAACGGGATATCTGATCTATCTAAAATATA
>NW_018209036.1:0-773 GCF_001263595.1 Phalaenopsis equestris | reverse complement strand
GTGAGTTCTTGTTGCCTAACTTTGTATGGGTTGAAACTAGTATTATCTTATAATAAAATGTTGTATATTGACAGCCTTTCGGTTGAGCTTTATTCTTCATAATTTTTTTAATTTATTCAAAAAACTATAATGGAATAGTTATTTAACAAAATTCCGCATTAAGTTTAAATATATAACTCTTAAGTTTATGGGTTATTATCTATCAGATGGATACATCCAATAAATTGTATCGGACCCCCAATTATTGTCTCGTATGTCAGATGTACCAGTAGATGCTTCATGGTGTAAGAAAAACTAAGGAAAACTCTTTCAATCTTAAACAATATTATTCAAATGTTTACTTCTAATATTCATAACATATCAAATTTTAAATGAACTACAAATAAATCTTTGAAGAATATATTAATTTTAATCAATGGATTAAGTATTTCACTTGACAAATAACTAAATCATGTTGGCATTGAAATTTCTTGAAAATACAATCATGACTTTTCATTCCAAATATCTTTTATGCTCCCAAATCAGCACAACAAATCAAATTTAAAGCATTGTCGCTAGAAAAATTTAATGACTGGTGTTATTTATAAATTGTTCTTCATTGAGATAAAGTAACAAAATATTTTATTTTAGGCTTAATAAGTTTACTAACAATAATTTCTTCGATCTCCAACTCTCATCTTCTATAAATCTCTTTTAATCTAGTTAACATTCACGTTACCCTTAGTTTTTCAATCAAGTTTCATCATAGTATTAAAACATTATATAAAAAAAAA
>NW_018209035.1:0-773 GCF_001263595.1 Phalaenopsis equestris | reverse complement strand
TTCTTCTTTTTGTATGATTCTTCGATCGGCCTTGTGGTGATTCCCCAATCCTAACATACATTCTAAAGGAAACAAAACTTCCAATCCATGATTTTATTCTCCAAATCAATCATATAGAACTTCCTGGTCGACCCGAAGGCAACGTAACTGTTGGGCTCCACTTCAAAGGAAAACATGTACGAGAATATCTCCCAAGACTAGTGGATCTCCACCTGTGACAATTAGATAACGAATGTCATCACTATTGTGATAGATTTTAGTTTTATCTATGCGAGGATAACTCTGCAGTGATTAAGAATTAACCGGATCTCGTGACTAAACAATGGTCAAGGATCCCACCAAAACTGATCTCGGTAGAAATTAGATCATCGCCAAAGTGATCAGTCACCCTTGCCTCTGGCTCCACCACCTCGAGCTTCACGCTCATGTCATATACACAAGTATCATCCAAAAACTCTGCTTCAAATGATTTAAGAGTAGAACATTCGGTCACTAGAACCAATCCGAATAATTGTGGGGAATATTTGGAAGGCATGAGAAATGTTCAAAGAAGACTAACCCGAGGACAAAAATGAGACGACTAAATAAAAGGAAAAATGAAATTTGAAAATGGTAAACCCCATTTTCGTTTTGGTCTGTATATATAAATTATCTAGGGAATTCAAAACGCCTCAAATCCTTATCCCGATTTCTAGTAATTCACATCATAACAACATAAAATTTTGAAGGTTTGCAAAATTTCAATTTTTATTTGTGAAAGGAAATATTTTACA
>NW_018209034.1:0-773 GCF_001263595.1 Phalaenopsis equestris | reverse complement strand
AAATAATTTAAATAAGGAAGCTCCTAATTATAGAATACTACTAATTTTGCTGTCTGATTTCGGTCCTTCTTGATTGACAGCAAGCTGTCAAGTTAGTGAATTGGGTTAAGCCATATAGAAACCATTGGAGATTAATGTGGATGGAAGCTACAAGACTGAAAGAGCTGGAGCTGGCGGTGTTTTCAGAGATTATAATTGGTCATTTATGGTTGGGTTTGCTGCTCCAGCGAATCGAATTAATGCTTATTATTCTGACCTGATTGCAATGTATTACAGCTTGCTAATTGCTAAGATATGTAAGGTTTGGTCAATCATTATTAAGATGGATTCCTTGGTCACTTTTCAAACATGTCTTGTTGTCTCTCTCTGTCCTTGGTATAATATCTTGCTCTGGAGGAAGATTTTGGCCCTACTACCTCTTTTCAACATCAGATGGCTACATGTCCTTAGAGAAGCTAAGAAGTCTGCATACTATTTGGCTAAAGTGGAGCTGGTAGGAGTACTGTAATTGTTAGTTGTTCTTATAGTCAAGAATTTTCTCTTTTATTATTGGGAGATTTGGCAGATCTTCCTCACATAAAAGTCTTTGCATGAGCTCTTCTTTTGTATGGTTTTTTGATATTTTAATAAGATCCTTTCTATATATATAAATATAGTGCCTCGTACCGTGACTCTTTCGTTGACAGAGTTTGTAAGAACCATAGGTCACGGGTTCAATCCTACGTATGTGCGGGATGGAATTCTTAGGCTTGTATAATATATATATATATATA
>NW_018209033.1:0-773 GCF_001263595.1 Phalaenopsis equestris | reverse complement strand
CAATAATATGCACTCTAGTCATGAGAGCTGATAAAAAAAAGGTAAGTGTCTTTGATAACAGTTGAAAATCGGTACCATTAAACTTGAGTTTAGTATTTATAGTTGTGGAGGATTTATTTTCATTGAGAGGGAATTGGGAGGCCATGATACCATTGAGAGAAATGGGTTGGAAAAGCAAGTTAACTTGGTTCATGATGGTGTGCCTAGAGATTAGATCTTGGTATTAGGAAGTTAGCTGATGTTGCAAAGGTGATAAGTGACAAAGCTATTGGTGTAAGTGGGGATCATGTTGTGAGCCTTGAAGGGATCAGGGCCTTAAGGCTAAAGCAGCATGGACCAATTCGAGTATGCAGGACTGAAGTGATATAAGCAGGTGTTACTGCAAGGTTGCAGTGCAGTGCACAGGAAGACACCGATGAATGAGCCAGTTGGTACTGAAAGAGGTGCAGTTGAGTGCAAGCACATGGTCCTTGTAGCTTGCAAGGGTGTTTGGGTGCAAGTAGTGTGGTAGAGAGATGCGCTAGGCATCAACTTGCATCTTGGATTCATGAGGGGAGTTACAGATTGGGAGAAGGGGATTAAGATAGGTTGGCGGGCAGTTTGGGTAGGAAACTAAAAATCTCTTTGATATCGAATTAAAGGAAAATAATTTTCATGAGTCTTATTGATTGAATATATGAGCCCCAAAATAGGCATATATGATGGTACGCAGTTGGTTATTAGGGATATAAAAAGTTTTTATTTCAGAGGGAGGGAGGTTATTTGCGGTCATA
>NW_018209032.1:0-773 GCF_001263595.1 Phalaenopsis equestris | reverse complement strand
TTTTTTTTTTATTTAGGAAGATTTACATATATACCTTCAATTCATATGTATTTATGCATCTAAACACCAAAACTTAAAATTTTGCATAACTGCAAATTTACTTGAAAAGCCGCATTTCAATTTTTATTTTATTTTATTTTAATTGTGATATTATTGATGTGTTATGAAAGATTCGGGTGATATAAATGTAGAAATGTAAATTTTAGGTAAATGGCCCCTTCTCAGTGAAGATGTGTGATGAGCAGGACTCTGCTCGACATTTCGCTTATTATTTTGGGCGTATATGATGTTCGATGCATCTAAACTAAATCAAATTGGAATCCATTTAATCTTTTGTGTTACATGAAGATCATTTAAATTTCATTTTTATCAAATTTATAATCGGGAGTCGAAACGATTTAATTTGAAAGCCCAATCCAATTATGTCAAGAGCACGTCTATGGGAGCATAATTGACCATAAATCAAACAGTCATTAGTCAAATTGAAAATTTCTTGGAGCTCTCTTAAAAAATGTTTTGTGGCCCTTTTTTGGAAATTTCTTGCTCCACCATTATAAGTAAGAAATAGGCAGAATAAGTGTCTTATGATTATTCACAATGGAATCATGAATTGATAATAGAAAAGTCCATATTTACATATTTAACTTTTCTATTTACATTTTTAATGTTACTCTATTTGTTCTTATAAATTTGCGTGCTCTCATAAAAGAGATTTTTGTTCAGAGTTGATGTGTGCTGGAAAATTCGCGACGGTAGAGTAATGAATTATCGTC
>NW_018209031.1:0-773 GCF_001263595.1 Phalaenopsis equestris | reverse complement strand
GTAAATATTTGAGTTTTATAAATAGAAAAATTGATGTTTAGGGGTTAGATATTTAAATATGTAATAATTGTGGTATATATGTAAAATGGTTTTTTTTATAAATGATTTTATTTATCAAATATTGAACAAATGAGTTGGTATGAGTATCTTAAACTTGAGCTGAGACATGACCAGCTCAAACTTGAGCTCAACTTGTTGGGTCAAATGGCATCGGCCGGTTCGAAAAGATCAGCTCAAAGGAAGTTATGCCTAACATCAACTTGATTTGAAACTTTTGAAACAAGCTATTTATTTAATTTTTTCTAACTACTATGCCTTTTAAATTGCATATCATTCAATAATTTTTTCACTCAGCATGAAACAATTATTCATATTGGAGCTTCCTGCAATAAATGCTATTTTCTAGTAGGGGTATTTACATACATGCATCTAATTCGTATGTGAACCCAAATTTGTCCTCAAATCACACCCAATGAAGGAATACACAAAGAAGGAGAAAGTAAGTGCCCCCTTTGAGAAAAGTAAGTTGACATGAGTGTGATTTCATAATGGAGGAATAAGAATCATGTAATCTTTATTTTTTTGTACACAGTGTTTCTTATTTATAGGACTTGACATCGTGAAAAAACATGCTGTATCAAGAGGTCCGGGGTGAGACTCTACAATTTGAATTTAAGGTCTCACTTGTAATAGGAACACTTGAGAAACAATGTATTTGTGAAGCTATGGGTCCTCTTCTGCCCCCATATTGAGTATGATTATAGATTCTTTAT
>NW_018209030.1:0-773 GCF_001263595.1 Phalaenopsis equestris | reverse complement strand
ATCCTTAAGATTTTTTTCCTCTTCTTTGAAGGAGAAATCTTCTAGATCATTTTTTTCCTTTGAATGCTCAGAGGATTTCATGTGTGAGAGATTTACTCTGTTAGAGAGGAAGATTGAGGAGTTATTATTATTGTGTGACAAGGAGTGGGTGTATAGTAGAGAGTATTTAGTTGGTCATAAGTTTTTTACTTTTTTGCACTTGTTTTTTTTCAAATTTTCAAAGAAAGTTTCCCTATATTTTAATCTCACGTTCAGTAACTAATCTCTTTCATGCTTTTTTGATGTAATTTTATGTTTCTCTCATTGAATTATTCATGTGTTTCCAAGTAAACATTATTTGAGCTTTTAACTTATGCATGTTGTTGTGTTAACATTTGATACATAGTTTACTCCTGATTTGATCAATTAGGATGATGAAAACACTTGTAATTTAAACTTCTAACCGTCTTCTAGTGGAATGAGTTTGTTAACACACAATAGCTTCATGAAATATGCATATTGTCATTACAACCTAGATGAGGGATCCAACACGTCCTAAAAAATGTGCATTGTTATGACCTACTTAACTGTAATAGAGTTTCTAACTGTTCTTATGACTTAGATATAGGCTAAGAATAATATTATCCTTGGTTAGTAACTATCACATAGGTTAATTCATGAGAAAACGAAGAGAATCAACTATACCCGAGTCATATGAGCATGATTCTTACTTCCTCTCAAGGATGCTCAAGTACTCCATATGTTATGTTATTTCCATTCTAGTTTTTTTTTTT
>NW_018209029.1:0-773 GCF_001263595.1 Phalaenopsis equestris | reverse complement strand
TAATAATAATAATAATAATAATAATAATAATAAGCGATGTTTTTCAAAGGCGCTCCGCTGGGGTTTCTTCTCCCTGTGGCATTTCCATGGAAAATCACGTTAACTCTTCTCCTCCCTGCTCTTCCCTTCGCTTCTCTTCGTTTCTCTTCCCCTCTTTTCCTCTTTGGTTTTGGTTTATGGCCTCGGGACGTTCCCACCATGCTCCTAAATCGTGTATGCTCTTGCAACTCTTCCATAACACTTTAGAGCTTGGTGTTGACACCGGTTTTCTCAAAAAAATATCCTATAAAAATGGTAAGCCTGCGCTCTTTCTCTCTGATGCTGAAGTTTCCGCATTAGCTTTATCCTTCCGGTTGACTCTAGCTGGTAAGTTCCTCTATGGAAACCCTAAACTCGATGCAATTCAAAAAGATTTTGAGCAAATGCGTCTCAAAGGGGAATGAAAGATTGGTAAACTGGATGGTAGGTATATTTTTATACAGTTATCAAATGATGAAGACTATGCTCATTTATTTGTGATGAAAATTTTACACAAATAGATAATCGTCACACTGAACCTCCGGATGAAAATTTTAAAATAGATAATCGTGTGATAAAAAATTTAAAATGGACTGTAGATTTTGATCCTCACACTGAACCTCCTACCATCCCTGTATGTTTGCGCTTCCCGGGTCTGAAATTCCATCTCTTCAATCATGAGCTCTTTTATTCCTTAGCTGCGATTTATGTTAAACCCCTGAAAACTGATATTCCTACATTTAATCTGAGTCGCC
>NW_018209028.1:0-773 GCF_001263595.1 Phalaenopsis equestris | reverse complement strand
TATATATATATATAATAGTTTGTTTGTAAGTATGCAAATATGTAAGAAGTTCGTATAATGTGAGTAAAGACCTAAGTTTAGGTTTGTAAACTTATAAATATCATAGTTTGGGTGGCATGCACGTAAATAAGTGAAATTTAATTGTTGTGCAAATAATATATCAAAATGAAAGTTTAGTGGAAGATTTGCAAGCACATGAGAATGGTGTGGCATGCAGACACATAAGATTCGGGTTGTTTGCATGTAAATACAAAAGATCTTAGTGGTGTACATGTAAACACATAAGGTTTAAATGGTGAGTATGTAAATATTCATGATTAGGGTAGTAAACATGTAAATATTCATGATTTGAGTGGTAGACATGTAAACTAAAGTGGTATGTACGTAAATACATAAAATTTGTGCCGTTTACATATGTATTTACATATGTAAACTAGATTGGACTGGAGGAGAGGAGAGCTTAGTTCTTTGCTGCTTGGTTGGAATGTGAGGGGAAGAGTGGTGGCTGCTGTGTTGGGGTGGCAGCCGTGTAAAGGGGTGGCTCGGTTAAGGGAGGAGTGCTTTTGAGTGGGGTGTTTCTTACGGCTTGAGAGGGAAGAAGGAAATAAAATTGTGAGTCAAAAACTATGTTGTTTTATGTCATGAATGATTTGATTTTGTTTGGGGAGAATGGATTTGGATTACTTTTGGATACTTTTTTTTGTCTTTGCATGAAAATGTTTATCTTTGCTTGTCATGAAGATATGGTAGACTTGGGTTTTGTGTTTGGCATG
>NW_018209027.1:0-773 GCF_001263595.1 Phalaenopsis equestris | reverse complement strand
AAGAGTAAAAGACCTCACAAAAAATGAGGTCAACAAACTTGTGCAAAAATAGGTGATAAATCTCATTGCCATACGTACTTTATTATTTGGTAGTTTCCTTCGCTATTTTCAGTTGAACAACTGTCAAATGATTCCTATGTTACGACCTAGCCCGGGGTTTGGAATAAACCAAGGCGGGTACAGACAGTCAGACGTTATGAATTAAATTTTTAATATTAAATTACAATCTAACAGATTAAAGAGCCACAATAAATTAAATTAAACCTGTACAATTAAAATTATTTCGTTACTGGTTGTCCCCATTGTTTATAAAGATTTTCTCGTCTATTATTTATCTTTTAATTATTTAATTAAACTTGATAAGTTAGTTAAAACAATAGTAAGCGAAACAAAGCTAGTAAATACTCATACGTTTATACTACAACAATACAATAAAAAAGAACAATATGCATGTTCGTTATGCTTCTTTACAAATTAATATAAACATTTAACATGCTATTCAAATAGTTTATATCAATATCATATCAATATTCTTTCATATCTATACAAGCGTCATAGGAGCATCGTCTAAAACTTGTACCGCTTAAAGTACTTCAATATAAATATCCTTTATCGTATACGTGCACAGGTACATTATTGTTCACCCATTAGTACCATCAAAGGATAACTGTATCATATTTAATCGTGCACATACAATAATCCAATAAAAATATTATTTTCTAAAAAATATTCATTTTGCATATCCATCAAATCATTCAATAATAATGTGCACA
>NW_018209026.1:0-773 GCF_001263595.1 Phalaenopsis equestris | reverse complement strand
TGATGAGTCTAGTAAGTTGCAAAAATGTTCAAATCACATATATAAATAATTTGCATCCAAATCACCTAGTATGATTTTCCTCACCAAAACTGAGTTGTGACGACTAATAAGCTAAAATTATTAAAGTTGACAAATTTCAAATATTCAGATCTTCGATGATGATCAAGTTGATAGAAGATTACAACCGGAGAGATCTATTTTCATAAATAAGTTTTGAAGTATATTTAAATAAGTTCATATTATATATATATATATATATATATAAACTCAATCCTCTGTATGCATATTATCATGTCAATGTTAAATTTGATCAATTACAAGCAAGTTGTAAAGTCGACATGGTTCAAATCAAGCAATCAAATCTCTGATGATGGTCAAGTTCATAGAAGATTTCAACCAGAGGGGTTCATTCTTAAAATTAAGTTTCGAACCTATTTGAATAAGTTCAAATAATACAGACATATGAACTCGATCATCTGTACGTAGGACAGAGTTGAAAAGGTTCATGTTTACTCATATGTTAATATTAAATTCAATCATTTACAAGCAAGATGAAAATTCGACAAGGTTCAAATCAAGCAATCAAATCCCCAATGATGTCATATTAATTAAAAATCTCAATTGAAGGAATCAACTTTCAAATTAATTTCCAAATCCAATTCTTAAAATAATAGAAGAAAACAAAGTGTGACTAAAATCAATCACCTAAAGATCAAAAATAAATAAATCAAAATATCCAAGTTAAAATCAATCACTAGAAACTTTAAAAAAAA
>NW_018209025.1:0-773 GCF_001263595.1 Phalaenopsis equestris | reverse complement strand
TTGTATGTCGGCTTACCGTGAAGTTTCCAACATTTCTCCCGAGTGTGATTAGATTTGTGACAATAATCACAAGTGGGGTGACTGGTTCGAGTTGACATGGACGAGTGCTAAGCACAATTTGAGATTATGGCGGACGATTCGGCTGAATGAGTGGAAGTGTCGAGCATGACAAGTCTCCTGCTTTTTTCTCGACGAATCTTGGTGAAATCAACACTAACAGTAGGAAGAAGATCCCGACCAAGAATGTGGCCCCGAACTTCGCTAAGTTCTTTATTAAGACTAGCCAGGAATTGGAACATACAATCATTTTCTACAATCTTCTGGAAGAGGGATATGTCAGCCGAAGACTCCCAAGTGTAATTGTAGTACAGATTGCATTTCATTCATAGTACGACAAGGTCATTATAGTAGTGGGTCATGATCACTAACTCTGAATCTTCTTAGACACTTCACAAAGTTGAGCAGAATTTCCTACATCTGAGTAAGTATCACAAACAACCGTCCAGAGGGCACTAGTTTAAGGGAGGAACATATATGAACGACCAAACAAAGTCTCTATGGAGTTGATTAGCCACGACATGACCATGGAGTTCTCTACTTTCTAAGATATGCTGAGTCAGTCTTTAGAGGCTCACGAATCATACTTGTGATTAAGAACTTGTTGATGTCTGGCCTTCCGGTTTGCAAGGGAGTGGAGGTTGGAGTTGATCCTCCGGTGGAATCAATAACACCTTCTGAAGGTCATTCAGTGTTAGATGAAGTCGCCATAATTT
>NW_018209024.1:0-772 GCF_001263595.1 Phalaenopsis equestris | reverse complement strand
AGTGCTAGCATAGGTGCCCCTCATCCATTTCAGGTGCCAAGGCACAAAACAGGAGAGCGCTTGCGCACCTCCTACCTATTTTGTGCTCTGCTTCATTCCGAGTGCTCAAGGCTTATGTGCTACACCTCGTAACTCCAAAGTTGAAGACAGTTACAACAGTTCAGCTTATGTGGCGATCTAAGGCTTCATCCAGTTGGTCAGCAATAGTCGATGGATTGAGGGAAATATCAGTGGATGAGTGAGGGATATAAGAGGAGAAGAAAGACAAACAGGAGGGCAATCTTGCACCATTGTCTCTAGAGTTATTTTCTTCATTTTCTTTTTCCTATGGGTGTGCGATGAAATTGGAGAGGGAGAAAGAAGGGATTGGAGATTGTCGGGGGCATAAGTGAGGATAGTAGATGAGCACAATTGCATCATTTTCATTATTGTAAAAGGGTATAATCTGGATTATTTTTCCTAATCTTTTGTGCACTCATAATACTTACTGCACCTTTCATTAGTTTGATAAATGAATATGTATTTATTGTTATTTTCAAGCATGAGTAGGAACTAAACCTTTTTCTTTCCTGATGTGGTGAATAAATTCTAGAGTTTGTGAGATTAAATTTTATTTGTTTTAAACTGTGAAATTCTATCCCTACTATCATAATTTACCTTCAATCCAGCCAAATGAAGTATTAAAATATGCTGTGAGCTTCGTAATTTAGAGGAATTCATAGCGGAACAATGAGGATAAAATTCACTAACTAGGAGAATAAGAATATTGCTC
>NW_018209023.1:0-772 GCF_001263595.1 Phalaenopsis equestris | reverse complement strand
AATGTCCTGCATGCTTCAAGCTAACAAAAAGGCATTATGCCATTTGCTAACAAGCATGAATGACATGTTGAGAACTACATATAAACTGGTGGAGACAGCTTACGAGAAAATAGTCGTTTGTTTGCGAATGCACATCATGAATGACAACATAAGCAACAACACATTAGTTCATAAAAGCATTGATATGATTAGCAGCTTCCATAAGGCTAAGATTATAAGTAGTTCTAATTTAACTCATCTCATAAGTTTATTTGATGGGGACTTCATATTAATGCAAGTGGGTGATGGAGCATTAGTTTCAACAAAAAATAAGTAAGCAAGTTAGAATATTTTAAATAAGGTTTATTTCATTCTTGGTTTTAGGCCTTTTCTTTTCTGTTTTTAGTTTTTATGAATAACCATTTGGTGTTTCTTTTAACAATAACTTCATTATTGTGTTGTGAAATAATATAAATATTTGCTTTTTAAATTTGACAAGTTGGGCTTCTTAAAAGACATTTCTAATTCACTAATAAATATTAAAGCATTCAAAAATATCAAATAAATGTCCAAAAGATAAAAGTCTTTTATGATAATGTCACATCTATAAGAAGGTAGACTTGGTCATGTTAAGCTAAAGAGGTTTAAATTTTTTTTAAGAGATTGTCCTTTGAGATACGTCATTTATTCTAAGAAAAGTGGTAAATTGTTAAGGAATTTGTATTGAAAAAATCTTATGTTATATAGTTATTATTGATTATTTAAAGAAAATTATATTTTATTTTAATTTATA
>NW_018209022.1:0-772 GCF_001263595.1 Phalaenopsis equestris | reverse complement strand
CTGCTTGCACTTCTCTTCCTCTGTCCTGAGGAAGCCTGAAGAAGAACAAAAAAGGGTCGTGCTTTAAAATTGAAGGAGCCATGTGATGCCTTTTATCGCGAATAGGAAAGGAGGTGTGACGATTCGCAAATGTCAGCGGGATTTGGCAGGAGCGGTTCGCGAACAAGAAAGGCGAGAGCGGTCGCGACATTTCACGATCGGGGGAATGGGAGCGGGAGCAGTTGGACCGGGCTCCAAAACTCAACACCTAGCATTCCTCACTTTGACTTCTGAAACATGGTAAGGCTGGGACGCTGGCAGGGAAAGCGAATAGTGATGCATTTATTATCTAATAGATGGGTTTTGATTTTTTACTTTAATCAATTATGGAAATAAGAAAACTGAACAATTACTCAATAACTGAATATACATTTGTTTAAAATTGAAACTCGAATTAAAATTTTTAAACCAAATCAAAGTAACCAAATAAGTTCTATTCAGTTTGTCTTTTTCGGTTTTAATCAAATAATGCACGTCCAGACGCCCTACATACAATCTTAAATGAAAGAGCCCATGAGCTGCTTCCCGATGATACTCCTCCCACAATAACTCAATTGAGAGCTCACTGTCCCTATGCAGCTCAAATATCTTCGATATACGTATCCAACATAAATTGATTTAATTTCTATAGTGAGATTAAATATCACTTCTCTCTCTCGTTGTCTTCATCCTTCCAAACGCCTCAGACATCGAACACGTCAGGACATCCACCATCAGTAGACCCCACTCATCA
>NW_018209021.1:0-772 GCF_001263595.1 Phalaenopsis equestris | reverse complement strand
TTCTGTTATCCACCGTGCAAAATGACTTGATTACTGGATGAAATAAATTATCACGCCCGCACGTATTAATTAGTTTTGCTTCTCAATGAAGAAATTATGTTAATTTTTATCAATATATAATTCTAAATTAAAGGGAGGATTTAGGTTCCATAGTAAGTTATATATTAAAAAAAAATTAATAGCAATCTTTGCCCTTGAACAAAATAGAAAGATGACTTGGTTTTCCCGCAGAGAAATTATAATATAAAAGTATGGGCCTCCAATAGGAAGAAATATTATGTGAGCAAATAGAAAGAGATGTTACGTGCAGACAGCATAGGTGTGAATTTAGTGGTATTATAGTAATATTATGGTTGTATCACCACAATATCACCACAATACCACCATAATTAGGGTTCTAAACAAGTCGAGCTTGAGTGAGCTCAAACTTGACTCATGTTTGGCTCGTTCGGAATTGCTCGTGTTCGAAATCAGCTCGTGAACAGTGTATTTGTGTTCAACTCGATTTAAATATTTGTGTTCGTGTGTTGGCTCGTGTTCGACTTGAAATTGGCTCGTTAAAATTAAGTTGAAAAAATAGATGCATAGTTGGATTTGAACCTGAATCTAATGTATGCAAAAGAAGACACATAAGTGTTAAGCTGGAGCTCAATCCCGCCTTTCTGCTCCCGCTCGATCGTGAACCCGCTCCCGCCTCTGCCTGCTCCAGCGCTAGTGAAGCGAAGCTTCGCTTCGTCCGATCGTGAATAGTCGTGACTTCCTGTTGTTTTGT
>NW_018209020.1:0-772 GCF_001263595.1 Phalaenopsis equestris | reverse complement strand
ATAAACAAAAGAGGTGGCCCAAGCCAGGCTTAAGGGTTCCTATTATAAATTTAATTTATATAAATACCCTATTTTAAAATTTGTCCTCTGAAAAAACTCTTGCTATGGATGTGAAAAATATGAACTGCAGCATTTTGTAAACATGCATACACAATGCCTGTTTACTGGTGAATACACATGTGATTTCACATCCTATACACAACATGTCACCAGATAAAAGAGTAAAAAAAATGTTTTTTTCCTATGTTCTATTGGCAATCTATTTTACAGAATGTGGAACTCTGCTCCTAAACTGAGAGAGCAAGCTCTGCCCAAGCCAGAGAAGTCTCACAGAGAATAGCACAGACCGAGATGTCGATACCATTCTCCAACATTTCACACAATATCTGCATCGATGGCCTCTTCGATGGCTCGTGATCGATGCACAGACTAATCACACTGCATATTACAGAGAGGTCGTCGGTTTTCACATTTTTTAGTTCTGGATCTACTAACATGCTCAGCTTATCTGGGTGAGGGAGATACTCCATTGCCTGCATGACAAAAGAGCAAATTTACTTTCTCAAGTTGTTATAAGCTGTTAGCGTGGTTGAATGTAGGAGCTCTCTGAATGAAGTGGGACATCAAAATACAAAATTACATCTCATTTAATAAATTTATTTTGAATGTTTATAGAGGGTGTAGAATGATAAGGATGGCATTAAAGTGTTATGAACAAATTCATGATTTTACTTTAACTTATGATTTTATTATTGCTAATACTTTATTTAAG
>NW_018209019.1:0-772 GCF_001263595.1 Phalaenopsis equestris | reverse complement strand
ACTGATATGGATGCAGCAGGAGCCGGCAATTTGAATTTTATGGAGTTGGTTTGTAGTATAAGATGGAGTTGATTTGGCAAGTCTCTTTGACTGGAGGTATTGGTTGTTAGCGGCGAGTTAAAGAGAAGATTGTGCGTTTTTGGGGTTTGTGTTCAGGGTTGTGTGTGAGAGATGATGTGGGCATTGGGTGGGTGAGATAGAGACGCATGAGATTGAGAGATTTGCTCGCATGTGAACTGAGGTCAGTGGGTCGAGCTTGCAATTATGAGTGATGTAGGTTTGTAGTTCAGTTTTATGGTATATCGATAGAGAGGAAGTTGAGTGCAAGCTGTGTGAGAAGTGAGTTTAGCATTGTTAAGGCCCTTTTTAATTTTTAAGGCTACATTATTTTCTTAAAATATAGAAAACAATATGAGGTTGGAGGGGATCTTAACAACACTATAAAATAGCGCGAGTGACCAGATTTTTTTGTATTCAACAATGGTATTAGATTTCTGATTTGAAATTATTTTTAGAATTAATTATAAATAATTTAAAAAAGTTATGCACACATATGTATGTTTGTGTGTGTTTGTATCTTTATAAATATATTTAATGAGATATTAAAATTAACTTTTTTTTCTTTACTAATACTAACTAATGATAATAATAAGATATTTCTCTTAAACTTTTAATCATTTTTTTATAAAATTAGGAATATTTGTACTAATATATGTGGGTGTTAATTCTTGTTCCGATATTCTTCGTTGTTTGTGCATTTTAGATTTTTTTT
>NW_018209018.1:0-772 GCF_001263595.1 Phalaenopsis equestris | reverse complement strand
CATGAATTCTCAAATTAAGTGAATAGCTAGAAAAAAAAGAAAAAACCTGATAAAGAGAGAGGATTATTATGTTTTTACTTGGAGAAAGTTGAGTTACCTCGTTTAGGGATCAACATGTTCATCTCTCTTTTTTAGTGGGATCCCCTTTATCTCATATGGAAGAGTTATTTTCTCGAATGAGTTCAGTTCTTGATGAATTCAACTTTTGTCCTAGTCGAGTTCAATTCTTGGACAAGTTTTGCCATTCTCCTGAACAGTTTAAATCCTGAACGAGTTCAACTATTTAATGATATCAGCTCGTATCCTGGAGGAGTTTAGCTCATGGATAAATTCAACCATTATTGTGAAGGATTTTAGCCCCTGGATGAATTCAGCTATTTTCTTTGATCAGTTAGATATTTCTGGGAGAGCTGATTTGTTGTTCACCTTGAACCTGCACTCGAGTCTTTTGCTCATATATACTTAATTTCGTGATTCTCTTTTCCTTTTTAAATGCAATTAAAGATGAGAGAGTAATTATCATAAATTCAAGTAGATGATTTGTAAAACAAAAAGCTATGTTTTTCTCATCTCCATATAAATCAAATTTATGTTATTCTCTCTACAAAATAAATTCATGAGATACTTTAGCTTTTTTCTAAAAAAAGAAACTTTTTAAGGAAAATATGAGCCTTATTATTTAATTGAATAATAAAAAATAAGATCTTAATATTTATCATGAAATGGACTTAGGACTTGAAATTGGATAGAGCTTGAAAATCTAAAAAATCTA
>NW_018209017.1:0-772 GCF_001263595.1 Phalaenopsis equestris | reverse complement strand
TAAGTGTCTTATACATACCTTTTAAAAGTTTATTTATTTTTTGGTCATAACATATTATGATTAATCTAACTTTTGCACAACTCTGGTATTATGAGCACACTTCTTTGGTTATACATGTTGCTCATGTGGACAGATCTCGTATGTTGAGGTGGCCAACAAATGTGAGTTGGAGCTCAACTCAGATTCATCAAGCCTTTAAAAAGCTTAACCCTATATAGGTGAGTCATTTATCTCATCATTCATTTCATTTATGTTTTGGTCTTGTTCGGATGTTATTCTAGTTTACGATCTTGTCTAATAGGTGTTATTATGGTAATATTTAGGTGTTCTTGATGTGTAATTTAATTGTTCCTTAGAGATTTATGTTTTAGGCTTCCTAAGGTGTTATTTAAGAGTTATTCTAGAATTATGTTGGTGTATCTGTGGTGTTATTATTAGTGTTCTCTTGTTTTATTATATTATTATTTAGGTGTAATTTTAGGTGTTATTCTTGTGTTATTATGGTTTTATTCTAGTATTATTTTTTATGATATTCTTGGTTATTGTGATGTTTAATTGTTTTACTTCTGGTGTAAATTTTGGATTATTTGACTGTTATTTCTAGTGTTATTATTGAGTTATTGGAGTATTAATTTGGGTGTTATTATTGAGTTGTTGGAGTATTAATTTGGGTGTTATTATTGAGTTATTGGAGTGTTATTAGAGTTTTTATTCTTGAATTATTGGGGTGTTATTGTTGTTTTATTTAGGTTTTTAGGGTTGTTATTGGGGT
>NW_018209016.1:0-772 GCF_001263595.1 Phalaenopsis equestris | reverse complement strand
TTTCCTATTATACTTTCATATATGCTTTATATCTCAGATTTCTTGGTTATCGTCTTCAGCTTTGCTTTTGTTTTTACCATGGCTCTTTTGTAGTTTTTTTGTGATTTATTGGTTTTCATTTGCTTTTTTGTGTTTACTCCCTGTTCTTTAGTGCTGGCTGTGTTGTGGTTTCTTTTTGTTATGGGTTCGCATTTTTTTGGTTGGATCCTTTGATTCAACAGAAAGCCATTGGGGTTTTTTCGTGGATTCTGTTTTTTTGTGTGATCTTTTGTGGTTTCTTCCTGTCTTTTGTGTTGGCTGTCTGTGGTTGTTTCCTTGGTTTTTGGTTCTCTGTTTTATAGTGATTGGTTGTGAATGTTTGTGACGATGGGGTATAATGGCTAACTCGTCATGTGCTGATATTCTTCATGGCATGGTAATAAATCTGTGGATGTTTCTTCACCTATGTTTCCTCAATCCCTTCATGTCGATTCTGAGGAAGGATTCAGGCCGGGGTTCCATAAGAAAGGTAATTAAAAAAAATGACAAATCTGCCTTGCTTTTCTCAGTATCTGATGAAACTTCAAAATTTTTTGACCATTTGAAATACATTTTTGATTGGACTGTTCACATATGGTCACCTTAAGATGGATACTACTAAAAAGTTTTTCGAAAATCTAAAATTGATCGAGGATTGACAAGTAGGATGGATAGGGGACATGTATTAAGTTTAATAAAGGGGAAGATTATACATTTTATTTTGCAAAAATTGGTTTGTTGATGCTACACAAAT
>NW_018209015.1:0-772 GCF_001263595.1 Phalaenopsis equestris | reverse complement strand
GATGATGGTGGCAGTGGCTATTAAATGTTAAAAGTGCATAAAAGTAATAGTTTATTTATGCATAAATATTATGTTATACTATATTTTTTATGGTGTTCTTGTTTAATGTTGTGCAAAAAATTTATAAAGCTACAAATCAGAAATTAAAATTTAAAAGCATTAACCCATAGCCTAATCAAGAATTTCAGAGTTTAGACACCAGTCATAGTCCAAGCGCCATCAACAATGCCTAAACACCAAGTCGCAAAGCCTAAACACCATATTGGGGCCTCCTAAAATTGATTTTGTTAAGAACCTAGAGCATAGACTCCAACTTTTTAGTGCCTAGGTGATAAAACCTAGAGCCCAGGCACCATCAATGCCAAAAAGAGATCAAAAGGCAGAGCGCTCAAAGCTTAAGCTCCAACTTAGGCACAAAAACTCAAAGCCAAGGTGCCAACTGTTAAGTATATAGGTGCCATTACTATTTGGCTGAAATTTAAATTTTTTGAGGCAGAATGATGCTTGAATAATGAATAGATAGTAAAGTAAAGGTACTAGACTATTTGTGGGTTGGAGAGTAAGTTGGAAATGCTTGAGAGTGTGCTAGTGGGTGTGTCATAGTGTGTGTGAAAGTTACGAGGGAGTGAAAAGGATAATTAACAAAATTCTAGCAAAGTGGAGCACGATAAAAGACAAGAGGAAGTGAAAACATGGACTATGTTATTTCAAGAAAATTCTATTTTTGAATGCCAAGTCAAAAGTTCTGTTCATTTCTCTTGTTAAATCTTAT
>NW_018209014.1:0-772 GCF_001263595.1 Phalaenopsis equestris | reverse complement strand
CAGCAACTTGATCTGGGAGATGATGTGTTGAGCATGAACTTCGCCAGATGCGATGTAATCCCTAATAAGGTGGTAGTCGATCTCAACGAGTTTCGTTCGAGCGTGAAATATGGGATTGAGGGCTATAGCAATTACTGAGGTGCTGTCACAAAAAAATTGTGTTGGAGTGGCAGGAGGGATGCGAAACTTTTGTAGAAGCCCTCTGATCCAAAGGAAATTCATGGTTGCTGTTGCAGGTGCTCAGTATTCAGCTTCGATGGAGGATCATGCCACGATCTTTTTCAGGATATGAGAGTATTACTAAGAAAGGTACAAAAGCCGGTGATGGAGCGAAGATCGTGGAATCACTGGCCCAGTCAGAGTCTGAGTAGGTTCAGAGCTGTAGATTGCCTTTGGTGATGGGAAGTTCGAAGTTAATTGTACCCTTGAGATAGCGTAGTAGGCGCTTGATGAGTTGAAAGTGGTAGATGAGTGGGTGGTGCATTTGTTGGCAAATGTAGTTGACAGTGAAGGCGATGTCGGGTCAGGTGATTGCGATGAATTGTAGGGATCCAGCTAGTTGATGATGTTGGGTGATATCATGGAATGTGTGGTGTTGTTGTCGGTTTGAATTGAAGTGGAAGCGGGGTGTTTATAGGTTTGAAATTTGACATTCCAAGTTGTTGAAGAAGGTCGTGAGTGTATGAAGTTCGGGATAAGTGATAGCTGAAAGGCGTGGTTTGGGTGGTAATACCGAGAAAGGTTGCAATGGGACCAAGTTCCTTTAGTTGAA
>NW_018209013.1:0-772 GCF_001263595.1 Phalaenopsis equestris | reverse complement strand
TCTGATAGGATATGCTAAGAGAAAAATTAATCACATATAAGTTTGCCATGCGAAATCAGTAGGTAACTTTTATCTTTTGAAACATAAACATCATGGCACAAGGCATGTAATATGAATAAAAGAATTGGCGTGATTTACAGTGCAATATATTTATAAAAATGCTTCATTGTATTGTGTTAGAATAATATTACATGGTCAATCCTTTTATGACGATTTGCAAAATAAAATTAAATTCTTCATGAAAAATATTAAGAAAAAATCTCTTTTCCAGGTCCGTGCTACACCAGGGCATACATTAGGCTGTGTTACATATGTAACCGGTGATGGACTTAATCAACCAAATCCTAGAATAGCATTTACTGGCGATGCTGTGCTGATACGTGGTTGTGGTAGGACAGATTTTCAGGTATGATTATCTAACCATTATTGCTAGGTTTTTTGGAATTGATTTTATGGATGTTGGTTAAAATATTTTTTAATATAGACTTTAGAATTTTATTGCATGAAATCAAATGCTATATTCCAGGGTGTAGTTTGGTACCAAATTTAGTAAATTCTGTAAATACTGCTAACAGCAGGATTAAGTTCGAGATTTAAGGAAAAATTGAGAAGAAATTGAAAAGATAGAGAATTTACTAAATCTAGGATTTGAAAGTTGACATTTTTTTTTGTTGGCAATGTTCAATGTAAATATAACATGAGTCTGTTACCAGACAACCCCCAAGTCTTTTCAAATAAATTTCAAGTACTTTCTTATTCCACATAATCACAA
>NW_018209012.1:0-772 GCF_001263595.1 Phalaenopsis equestris | reverse complement strand
AAAAATTGAGCATTTGATATTTACAAAGCAAATTTGAGTATGATTGATGTGCTTCCTGCAAAAGTAATCATAATCGATCATAAGTAGGCTAGTGACAACAATGTAAAAGATACTCATAGTTTCCTGATCAATAGTGGACATAAACTTGTCATTTATAATATTCTCTGAAATGTGATACATAGACTGTTTAATAAGGCATTGGATATTAATACCATTTTTTTTTTAAAGCCCTTAACATCAATTCAACGTAAGATTTTGAATGATTTTTTTTCAGTTAAATTTTTTAATGATTCTTAAAGAAAATCTTTTGGGATTCGGATGTATGATTATCTATCACTTGATTTGAATTTCATTATGCCATTGCATTAACTTATATTCATGGCATATATATATATATACTCACACACACATACATATATAGGAGGCATTTACAGACATCTCACACATTTTTTATGTAATTACACATCTAGCCCCTAAACTTTCATATACACATGCATACCATTCAAATCCTTAACATCACATCAAAAATAGAATCATCACTATCATTTTAAGAGTGAAATACACCATTTCATGCATATGTATATGACACCAAGGTGTTAATAAGGGTGAATATCAAATTTTGGGTATTAGATGTGTAAATACATAATAATTGTTTGGTATTTATATAAATTTCTCAGATATATACGTGTGAGGGGATAGATAAGCTAATGATTGTGTCAAATATTGTAGGCATGGATATCACATCATACTTTGCGAAGGGAGGAAGAATTAA
>NW_018209011.1:0-772 GCF_001263595.1 Phalaenopsis equestris | reverse complement strand
TGTTTCTATTAAAATGGTGAATTTAAACCTTCTAATGCACAAATATCAAGACTCAAACAACCTTTCGTGGTTGCGAGAGGGGAAAAAAAAGATTAAAATGACAGTTTCTTTTGCTAATTTTCTTTTGGAATGAAACTTCAAGTAGAGTCATCCCATGATGTTCTTCTAATGGTTGCAATGTCATTTGTTGTGAGGAATACCCTGACAGTACGACATGCATACTTTTCATGATGGGTATAGGATTATCTATACTTTGGAGCGAGATGGAGAGTTATTGTTGTTTATCCACTAAATGAAAGAGCTAATAAGGTTCCATTGATGTGTTCAAATTTATATTTACGAGGGCCATGCAATAATCAGAGTTCATTTATGCCGTAGTGATCCTTGAAGAGAGTTAAGTTGATGATAAAGGGTCTATGGAGGCTCAATCACTATTATAATAGCATCCAAATGTGTTCCTTATCGAAATACTTGCAGGATTTGTTCCTATATGTGATATATAGCATGTAATATATATATTTTTTGGTTATCTTCTTCTATAGGCTTATGTATTCAATGTGACCTAAGGAGTATGAATAATTTCATCAACAAGTGGATGAGCTCATCTCGAAGTGATTAATTCAGGAGAGTGTCATTCCTTTAGCGTACCCATTTTGCTAGTTCCAAAGAAAGATGGCACTTGATAAACCCATATAAAAAAATTGAGCTGGGAATAAGATCACCATCAATTATCTCTTCATAATACCAATATTGGATGATACTTTTTATCAAT
>NW_018209010.1:0-772 GCF_001263595.1 Phalaenopsis equestris | reverse complement strand
TCTATGTAATTATATGTGATGTGATAATGAGTAATAGATTGCAAATAAAACAAAATTATTCAACATGATCTTAAATAGGCAATTGATCATATTATAAATTTTGCTGCAAAATCAAATTATATGCCTGCGGGCCAGCTTTTCGTGTTTCTTGTTTTCAGACGACCAAACAGGGTTGCTACTGGTGTTGCGGCCCAACATTCTCAGTATTATTCTGTTTGCTATGCTTCCTGCCCCCTATTCATCAGAAGATGCTAGCGAATTGCTAAAAGCTGCTATAAGAGATCTTGATCATTGTTTCTTGAAAATGAACCTCTCTATGGAGAGCTTTTTCCAGTTTCAACAGATGTTCTTGATTCAAATTTTTGCTTACGAATTGGAAAAGCGAAGGTCGAATGAGAAGGAAAACATGTCACCATCACTACTTTCTCAAATATGGTTGGTTATGCACTTCTGGCAGCTGAGATTCTCTTCAGGGATGAGATTAGTGTTGAGATTATAAGTCCTCATTCTATCAAACCTCTTGATTGAGATGCTATAACTTCTGTCAAGAAAACCAACACATTGGTCACTATAGAAGAAGGTTTCCGACAAAGTGGTGTTGTTGCAGGGATTTGTGCCATCGTCTTTGCGGAATGCTTCAAGTATCTGAACGCTTTGTTCGAGAGGATTACATGAGCTGATATTCCAATGCCATATGCTGCAATTCTGGAGAAGCCGACTCTTTCTCAGGTTGAAGGACATTGTCTGGGCAGCTAAGAGAGCTTGCTATCGG
>NW_018209009.1:0-772 GCF_001263595.1 Phalaenopsis equestris | reverse complement strand
AAAAAAAAATCACGAAACCGTACTAAACAAAATTTTTTTTACTATGAAACTAAAAAATGTACAAAATAATTACTTAGATCTCCTCTCTACAATCTTTGAATTTTACAAGACTTAGCTTCAAATATTTTCTCTCGATCTAACAAGAGAAATGTACACCAAAACCCTCTTCGACAGCCCTTTTCTTCTTCACGAGAAACCAATCGAGAGAACCGCATGCGAGAGAGTTTTCTTCATCGCACGAAATGGTGAATTTAAATTGAATCAAAAGAGCAATCGCAAATGGCACACCCGTGTCACTCTTTTCCACAAGAACGTCCTGCTCTCTATACCCAATCACATAGGCACCTGGAATATAGTCCAGGAGCACTACGGACCCCGACACGGGCATGCAACACACTCTGTCTGCAAGCGCACGAGTGTCATCTAGGCGTGAGTGCGTCGCACCCATAAATGCTTTATGCTGATAATGAGTTATGAAGCTCATTGCAAGTGATAATGAAATCACATTTCTTAACTTATTTTGGAAGGAGTTATTTTGCTCAAGGCGAACATCAATGGAATTTAACAACTCCCCAATCATTCAATAATGAATGGCTAAACATAAAATAGAAATCATGACGTTGAATAATATCTAAAATGTTTTGATAGAAATACGTTCTCAATTCATAATATGTTTGCTACATATTGAATTATCTTATAATATATCATTACAATCTTCCTTGAAATATATCATTAAAAATTGTTCATTGATTGTGTTAGGTATGACTCATAT
>NW_018209008.1:0-772 GCF_001263595.1 Phalaenopsis equestris | reverse complement strand
ACAGTTTTTTTTTATATTTATCAAATGTATTAAATTGTATGTGCTATTTACACATTATATTCGACCAAATTTAAACATTGTTATGACTTGTTTGGGGATAGCCGTGCTTTAGCAAACTATTAAACAGGTATAGCCCAAAATTTGTATGCACTTAACCTCTTACCCATGTACATGAAGTTCAAATTTGTTTTCATATATTTTTTTATTGCTGTTCACATGCACAGTACCTGAAGACATAGCATAGAAGTGCAGATTTTTTATGTTAGTCCGGTTGTATAAACACCTCGTGGGAGTTTAATTATACTTAATCCTGTAAATGTGGAGTTTCATAAACTGGGAATCAATAAAGTTAGCTCTTAATCCTCTTGTTTTATTAGCTGGCCGAAGGTTGAGTATAAACGCCTGAATCGATTCTGGGAAGGATTTATATTATACAACATCTAAGCTTTGTTTCTTTTTTTTTTAATGTTACAAGCATAGTACTTGGAGGATGAAAGGGTCTATTTCACTTTTAAAAGTAAAACAGTACTTTATAACAAGGAAGATTCGAATAAGTATAAATATAAATGGTAAGATTTTGATGTTACATATTTAAGTACATGTATATATGTAAATAGCTTCCTGCACACTCAAATTCAAGTATATGAAGTTATAATTTTAATTACAAGCGATAAATTTTCAAGTGTAAATTGAAGTGGCATGAAAATAAATGGTTGAACTTTGGATATTAGATATTTCGGTACATACGAGGTGAATGATGAAAGTCTTCCGA
>NW_018209007.1:0-772 GCF_001263595.1 Phalaenopsis equestris | reverse complement strand
GATGATTTACCAAATAATAATAAGTCATCAATATACATGAGATAACTGATATTTTTGTTACCATAGGTCAAACCATAGCTATTAAAATGGAAATCTAAGTCTCTCGAAAAGTGGTCCATAACAAGTGTAAAGAGATAAGGTGAAAGTGGATAACCCCGCCATAACCCAGAGGATGAATTGTGATAACCATGAAGCACATTATTAATAATGATAGGGAAAGGGGCTTGCACAGTGCAACCATAAACCTATGTAATGAATTTTGTGAGGAAACCCATAGACCTTCTCTTTTTATTGATGAACGAACGATTAACTTTGTCAAAGGCCTTCATGACATCAATTTTGACGCAAAGACTTTGTAAAGAGTTGAGATATTAATGCAATTAAAAAACCCATCCACAAGCATAATATTATCAACAATATAATTTCTTCAAGTTAGCTCAAGCTTGATGAAGTATATTTACAACATAAGATTTGATTCCTTATCTTAGTTTACAATTAATTCAAACTGATGAAAAACCACTAAATGTTTTATAACAAAATTTGAATTTATAAATATATAGTTAGCAAAAAACTTTTTTTTGGTCATTTACATACAACCACATAATTATTATATATTTAAATAATAACACCAAAACATGCATATTTACATGCATATCACTCAATTCCTTAATATCGCATCAAAAATAATACTTCACTATCTTTTAAAAGAGAGATATACCTTTTCATTCATAAATTTTGGGTCTGTTTGGGGCAGCTTATAAGTGTGGGCGGC
>NW_018209006.1:0-772 GCF_001263595.1 Phalaenopsis equestris | reverse complement strand
TTGTCTAGGGGAAAAAGATGACCAATGGTAGGTTAGTGGTACAACCAAGAGTGTGATTGAGAGAGTCCATCTTGAAAATGTTTGTGGTCTCACACCACTCAACAAAAAAAAGCGAAAAGGATGACCCTTAAAAATTATGTGTAGAACCGAGAGAGCGAGAGTGAGAGTCAATCTTGTGTCACGTTGTTGGCCTCGTTATTTTTGACAAAACTTACCTCCTAGCCATCCTATTCACTAGACCTAGGCCCATTCTAATAATCCCTAGTTAGTTGGTCTTGGCCTAGCCTAGTTAGCTTTAGGCTGACTAGTCTAGGTAATTGACATGGGTTTAAGTGGCTTTATATCGTATGGTTTGGCATAATCCCCACTCTGCAGTCCCAGGTGAATTTCACTAACCCTTAGCTTACCCAAACTATACTGTTAGGAGCCAAATGATCACGTCACTTTGGAACATAGGGAAGTCTGGCTTGATTTGGTTTGGCTCAATACCTTGGTTAGCTTAAACTGGTTTATGATTGGCTTAAATTAAAATCCAATTTAAATTTAATTCAATTAAGTCTAAATTCAAACCTATAATTGAATTAAGGAAAAATTAAATTTAAATGAAACATATGATAATCTAAAATAAACCTAATCTAACTTAAATTTAACTTACATTAAAGTAAATTTAATGATTTAATTCAACTAAATCAATTTAAATTTAATTTAGTTTAAAATCTTGATTAACCATAAATATAGAATTGACTCGGACTCAAAATTAAAACTTAAATAT
>NW_018209005.1:0-771 GCF_001263595.1 Phalaenopsis equestris | reverse complement strand
CTGAAACTATTTACAAATCAAGCATCCTCTTTCATCTGTTTTTCAATTTCTTACTAAAATATTAGAATTTAGCATAAAACTTCAACTCATATTTTTCATTTTTATCGGATTATCAAAGGTTTAATCGTGGCACACAAAAATGCATTTGTTCAGTAGTTTAGAAAATCATCTGAGGAGTTGATTTGTAAATATCAACATTTCGAGTGCTCTGTATGTAATTATTCTTATTTTTTATATACATAAAAAATAACAAAAGTTTAACTTGAGTTTTATTTTTATATATATTTTAAACTTTATAAATAATGTAATTGTATCCTTAATAGTATTTTTAATTATGAATATATTTTTGTAGATATTTAGCAATTAATTATCATATTTTAAATTATTTAATTGTTTTATCATTAGCTCTAAAAATTAATTATAACTAAATTATATTATTTGATAAATATGAAAGAAAAAACAAAAAAGTTATCCCCATAAAAAATTAAGTACTCTTATCTATCAAATTGATGATAATAATTTCAAAAAAAAATTATTAAAATTTTATTTTAAAAACATTAAAATTTTAAAATTTAAAGAAATCATTCTCCTTAGAAAAATATGATTATATAAACAATTTGATTAATAAATAATATAAAATATTTTAGGCAAATTATATTCAAATTAATAAGAAAATAAGATCTTATTAAGAGTTTGAGCTTAGCCTTAGATATTTAATATCGCTTATCATACAAGCTAAATCTCAAGTAGGGCTGTAAACGAGCCGAGCTT
>NW_018209004.1:0-771 GCF_001263595.1 Phalaenopsis equestris | reverse complement strand
ACCATTGTAGTGGGCTCCACTCCACCCCTCTATAAAACTCACCCAATCGTTGCATTAAAGTGGGGCCTACTTGCCATGTGGTTCCGAATGCAAATTTGAGTCCGATTTCCTGATGCAATAATCGCTCGTGTGGTAGAGGAGTTATGCAACAACACAACGCACTTCTAAGCTAGTTCTCTCTTTTGCTTCAATCATATAACTTCTGGGATGATTTTTTTTTATATAGAATTTAGCACATTTCGCAAGAATTATCCGTTCATCATGAAGTCAATAGTAGTCGGTCTATTATAATCACCCCAAATGTAGCAGACTCTAATAATCTGGATCTCATATTATAAATTTGTTACCATTATGGTGTTCTTATATCTTCAGGCTGCAGTGATGGCAGAGCTGCTGGGTTCTGATAAATCGCCAGACAAGCTGTTGCAGATGTACTGCCCATTTGTAGCTTTCTCAGTTCTGGCAATCCTCAAGGGACTCTTCCCCGGACCTCTCCCCAAAGTTACTAAGGCATCTCATGCACCCTCTGCTAGGAAGAAGAGAGCTTAGCCACTTTGATTATTGCTTGTATTCTTGAACTTAATTGAGTCTTTGGTTTGTTAAATTTGACTTTGTTTAGAGCCTTGTTCAATCATAATTGCTACTACTTTAATCTGTCATGTTGCTTCTAGCATCTAATTTATAACTCTTTTCTTTATCCACATACAATGCCGCCCAAATCTTCTACATACACACAGCATAATTTTTATATATTTACATATCTAACATCTA
>NW_018209003.1:0-771 GCF_001263595.1 Phalaenopsis equestris | reverse complement strand
ACTGAGAGATAGGATTTACATGACGAGTATGCTTTAGATAATTGACAAGTTTCACGCTGGTAAAGCTTTGGCTTTTTGTTAATAAAGAGATGGAGTACAACTTTGTGATATGATGAAAATTGGGATGACCGAGACGATAGTGTTATAATAAAACTTGACATTAAACAGACTCGAACAAAATCAAATCAAGAACATGAGAAAAGAATGATGGATAAGACAATTATGTGTTGAGAGAATAGCCGCAATTCAGTGCTATCAATAACCTTTTCCAAACCCATGATCTGAAATTCGCAAGTCGGAATGGAATTTAGTAGCCAACTCAAGCCATGAGTAAGCTAGTTAATTGAAAGTAAATTGCAATTTAGTTGGGAAACATATAGCACTGAAAAAAGATGGATATTTTTGGAGGCTTTACTTTTCCTTTCCCAATAATCTTAGAGTGAGATCCATTGGCAAGTCTAATAAATTTGGAGGTGGTGGTCTCTTGATAGTTTATGAGAGCATGAATGTCTCTAGTAATATGTGATTAGAAGCACCTCTATATTCTAAGGTTGAAATCTTTAATTTTTTAGCAAGATAAGAGAAGGATAAGATACATTGGTGTATCATTAAACCGGTAGACTGCACAGTCGTGCTAGCAAGAAGCTTATCCAACACTTCCAGTTGTTCCTTGGTAAAAAGACTAGAGTCATCCAAGCTTTTAGACGAGGTCACATTGTGGGCCTTATTGTCTTGGTCCTTCCTTGCTTGTCTAGGTTTCCAATTTACAAG
>NW_018209002.1:0-771 GCF_001263595.1 Phalaenopsis equestris | reverse complement strand
CTTATAGAATCAAAAATATAGTTTTCCAAATTTAACACCACATACCATGAGTTATGTTAAAATAAATTTTCTTTCAAACATATAGTTTATTGAGGACAAACAAAGTTTTTCTCCCTCCCCCAAACTTAATTTTTTAAAATTTTAGAACAATTTAGTGGAAAATAAGCACGAAGAAGAAAAGAAATCAACAAATTTATCCATCACATGGGTTCTAAACATGAAAACAATATATGTACAAGTAATAACAACATGCATGTAGCAGCAAGAAAATCACAATTTAAAACATATTTTTAATCAAAAGTTCTAAATAAATATCTACTTACACACAAAATCAGTATGTATAACTACTAGAGCAAAAATAAATAGTGGTGCAAGAGAGTAAAGTGATTTATTCACATAAGCATCAACAGACAATAAGTCTAGCACAATGATAGAACATCTGCATATATCAAAGAACAACAAATTCATCTAGACACACTAATAAAATTCAACTACTCTGCACCATCATCATCCCCATCATTATCTTCACCCTCATCAATATCCATATGCTGAGATCATCAAATCTCAGATAACTAGGATACATTGAGAATTATATAGTTTGTTCTCCCTTGAGATAACTGAAAAGCAATTTATGAAATCTCTCCTCATAGTTACCATACCAATGGAGATAAGAGTCAAAATGATCCTGACAATCTTTAACTCTTAGAACTCTGCTTTGAACATCAAAATTTCCATTCTTTACCTCTTGCATACTATCAAATAAAGATTTCA
>NW_018209001.1:0-771 GCF_001263595.1 Phalaenopsis equestris | reverse complement strand
CTTCTTTTCAAGTTCTCACTCAAATATCAAATCCAACACCAGATTCAAACTCAAACATAAAAAATGAAGCATCGGCAGCCACCACTGCCCCAATTCTGAATGTAAAAATCTCTAAAATTAGGTGTTACACAGAAAACACAAGAAACCCATCAAGCAAATCCACTAAGAAATTTTGTACAAACCAATACGGATGACAAAGCAAATCCACTAAGAAAAATAAGGGATAGAGGATACCGAAAGAAGAAGCAAATGTCAGGAAACCCTCGTCACAGGTGCCCGGGGAACGAAGAGAAAGAAGACGAGAAGAAACCGAAATAAACCGAGCAAATGCGGGATGAGGACAAGCAGGAGGAACGGGTCATAGGAGAAAACATGAGAGCTCCGAAGTGAGTTAGGGCAGAACACGTGAATCCGGGGCAGAAGAATATCGCGAAGTCGGGGGGTAGCTACGTAATAATATCACGAAGAAACATGGGTAGCGCTCCCTCTACCAAATGGGGCCTGAGAAGCTTGTAAAATATTTAATGTTCAATATCCTGATTTTGTTTTAGATCCACTAAATGTTCGGCTTAGTTTAACCGTTGTTGGATTCAATTATTTCAAGCTTATAAGTAGTACATACAGTATTTGACTAGTGCTACCCACTGAACATATATTTTATCGATAGAAGCATTATTTTGATAACACTGAAGGATTTAATTCTGCACCCCAAAAATTTATTGGGACTCAAATTTTATCACAAATGGTGTTTTTATAATGTACTTTTGGCAA
>NW_018209000.1:0-771 GCF_001263595.1 Phalaenopsis equestris | reverse complement strand
TTTTTTTTATGATTGTGAAGTAAAACTAACTCTAAATAGCATATTATTTCAAGTATATACTCATAAACAGCAAAGCAAATAACACTTCTCAATTTTAAATGTACTAAGTGTTCTCAAAAAATACTATTTGATTGTCCCTTATAGGAAGTAGAAATGACTAAAAAAATCAAATCAATTTGTTATAATATATTTATAAATATCTTATAAATAAAAAAGCAAATACACAAATAAATATTGATACATAAAACATGAAATGCATGCACGTAATATATATATATGGTAATATTTATAATTAAAATTGAATATTATGCATTTTATGCGTGTTGACCTCATTTTTGGTCAATCCTCTTTTCGTTGACTAAAGCCTGGTTAGACTCCACTTGACCTAAATCTTAACTAAAACAATAAAATTATTGATTTTTCTCTAAAGATCATTGTAAGGCTTAAAATCTCATTTTAAGAGTTGCATGAAGCTTATTATAACTAATAAAGATATTGCAAACCAATCTTATGATCAATTGGAATAATTTTTATGTAAGAGCTATCTACTAAGCTTTCATGCATGAAAATGGTTTCACATAAAAGTTTTTTAATGAGTCGTTGTTTTTTGAAAATATATTTCACCATTGTGTCCACAATATCAAAATATTTCAAATGAGTTCTTTGATGCTCAATTTTGACTCCATTTGGATAACTTTTGAGAAACGATAATGAGGAGAGAGAAAATAATTATTAGTATAGATAAAGTGATAATTTGACAAAAATATTTTT
>NW_018208999.1:0-771 GCF_001263595.1 Phalaenopsis equestris | reverse complement strand
GATCGTTGATACTTATTTTAGCAAAATCAAAACTATGGAGAAGAAAACATGATTGCTTCTCTTAGCCAGCACTCACCTTGATCGAAAACATTTTGCTAAGTATATCGCCAGATTTTTGGAATTGCATTGTTACTCTCTTAGTTCCCTTCTCTGCTTTCCCACTCAACGATTTTGCTTTGCTTAATAAGAGTTGATTTACAGATCTGCTTATTATGACAGGCAAATGAAGAACAAGAAGATCGTCATAAATTCAATTAATTTTTAGTTTGGATTTGGGAACTACAAAAGTTGAGGATTTAAATACTTTCAAGAGCTCTAAAATGGGGCTGTTTGGTATCAGAATTCAAGATAAATACTGCCAAACAGCATAAATGACCGCTTTAAATCCTACGTAATCTTAAATCACATTCTTATCCTGTTTCGCCGTAAATCCCGGATTAGCTAAGTCCGATTTCCGCGCATTTGCGGGTTTTAACAGGCGAGAGACAATTACCTTCAGCGTCGAGCTGTCGTCTCGATCTACTTGCTTCAAACCTTCTTCATCCCCATCGCCGCGATCGTCGCGATCGTCTTCTTCACCGTCGTCACTTGGAAGCGAAGCCGTGTACTGATCGGCTTCATCTTAAATCCGCAAAGTGTAACGAATTCAACTTCGTCCCTCACCCCGGCTCCCGTTGACCTCACGTCGCGGAGTTCCTAAATTCAGGGTTCGTGCGGCTACATGGAGGGCTGGACCGCTGGTGGAGATAATATAGCTAGAAACTTTTACAC
>NW_018208998.1:0-771 GCF_001263595.1 Phalaenopsis equestris | reverse complement strand
TATTTACATATCTATCACCTAAACTTCAATTTTAATATATGATGTGTCACCAACAAAGTTTTTAACTCGATGCATTTTTATGAAGAATTTTTAAGATTTAAATTCTCTATAAGAGAGCTAAGAGCCCCATGCAGATGGCCAATTAATTCTTAACACAAATTGTATTATCCTTTTTGGCTTATATGATTTACTCGATATATTATATACCATTGTCATAAACTTTGCACTAAAACTCTGGTCATGTTAATAACAAAAATAAGAAAAACAATGATTAAGAGAAAACATTATTTTATTAATACACTAATATTTGTATGTACACCTCGTTATGTAATACACAAAACCCTTCTTGATGAAGTTCATTAAAAATTCCTAATTTCGTACTAACCAACTGCACAATAGAGAGCCAATATAGATTTGATTCATTCTTTTAGGAATGAGTAATGTCTTAGCTTCACAACTAAATGATAAATGAAATTTTTATTATTCTCTTATTCTTTTTATTGTTATCTTTCAAAGATACAAGAATTTATAAATCAAATATATAACCTTAAATTGACCCATCAAACTGACCTTGTTGAACTACCAATTTGGCATGTTGGATTACTTTATCAAGCTGCCTTATTAAATTGTCCTGTTGGGTTGATAGTTGGCCTATTAAGTTGATGAGTTTATGAGTTACCTAGTTGATCTATCAAATTAACGATTCAACGAGTTGACAAGTTGACTTATTGAGTTGTTTTATCAAGTAGCACTGCCATGTTACCCTACTAT
>NW_018208997.1:0-771 GCF_001263595.1 Phalaenopsis equestris | reverse complement strand
TTCATGTCTTTTTATGCTCCTCTAACATCTTATTGATTATAGCCACCTCATTTTTGAGTATCCAAGTTATCAATTCATGCATTGTAGGCGGAGTAAAATTAGGTCCAAATTAGCAACTACTTAAAACATAAACATATAATATGAGTCATTGGCAACATTAAACGTCAATCCGTCTGAGTATCAGAATCTACCAATTGCCCTATATGTTTCTTTTCTTTCATTTTTTCACCTGGAATTTAGAATAGAATTCCTTTCTTGTGTTATGGTGAAAGAATTCATTGGATCTCTGACTTTAGGTGGCTTCTGAAAGGAGTCAAATCATAATGAATTAGAAGCATTCTAAACTTCATCAATATTTGTTGCACCGCTTGTAATGTCACTTAATATATTGTTACGTTGTGCTTTGATTTTTGCAACTTCTAATGCTTTCTTGCATCTCTCTTAAACTTCAGTGTGGGCTTTAGTGCATGGTTTAATACCCTTATGTGTGCCGACAAGATATTGCTTCATCATGTTTATTATTTCACTACATACTTGATTGTTAAACTTACATCTGAAATATTTTCCATTGGGTATGCTTGTTGTATATTGCCATGCAAAATCCTTGCCAGTGCGACTACTATCGGCCACATAATCCTCCCCTTCCATTACAAGTTAATAACTAATCTTACACATTAAAAAAATATCTGATCAAATCCACCTCTATCAGATTGCAAACATGAAAAAAAAAATTGTGGTTACTATAAACAAGAAAAAACTAACAAAATTGCA
>NW_018208996.1:0-771 GCF_001263595.1 Phalaenopsis equestris | reverse complement strand
TAGACATGACCCAATCTAGGTATAATCCAAACCCTAACCCAAATCCTAACATAAATGAAAGCTAAACCCTAGACCTGACCCAATCCAGATCTAATCCAGGCCCTAAATTAAATCAAAGCTAAACCTTAGACCTAACCTAACACATGTCTCTTCCAAATCATAATCCAAACCCTATCCTAAACCTTACCTAAACTCTATACATAACCCCACCTAGGTCTAATCCAAATCCTAAATTAAAACCTAACCTAAACACTAGACCAATTCCAACACAGGTCTAACTCAAAGCCAAACACTAGACCAAACCCAATTCAGGTCAAGCTAAAACCTTAATCCAAACCTAACAAAGGTTTGACTCAAGTCAGGCTTAGCCCAAAAATGTCTAACCCAACCCAGACTTGACCCAAAACCTAACCTAAGCCAGATTTGACCTGACACATACCCTACCCAAAACCTAACCTAACCAAGGTCTGGCCCAACCCAGACCTGATCCAAACCTAAGAAAACTCGGGGCAACCCAACTTAATTCGAGTCAAACCCAATTCAAGCCTAATCTAACCCAAGTCAAACCTAATCTGACCTGAGGCAACTTAACTCAACCTGGGCCAAACCCAATTCAAACCAAATATAACCAAGGGAACCTCAACTTAACCTGTCAAACCCAATTCAAACTTAACCTAACTCGGGTTAACCTAGCTTACCAGGGCAACCCAAGTTAACCAAGGTCAATCCACCCAACTCAAATCTAAGCTCAGGGTCAATCCAGCTTAACCC
>NW_018208995.1:0-771 GCF_001263595.1 Phalaenopsis equestris | reverse complement strand
AGGAGAAAGATGGTGGTTTCAGAGCTCTATGTACACTACAATCACGTCGTGTCCCAAGGAAGAGAAAAATCGCAGTTTTGGAGGTCTGCATACGCCGCTATCACGTAGCAGAGCGGAGGAGGAGACTGATGCACTTTCAGAGACCTGCATGATTGTTGCCTTCCCTAAGTAGCTCTAAAATCGTATGGAGAGAATTTTTTCCCACAAACACGGAGGCAAATACGAAATGAAACATATTTGGAATGATGTAATTAGAGGAGTTCTGCTTTCTTCCTCATAAAATTCAAGTTTTTGGTTCCATGTATGTAATTTTTAAAGATTGGCGTTCCATGTATGTAAAATCCCCTAAATAAATTAAGGTTGAGCTTGGAAGTGATCCCCCAAAAGTTGTCACAAATACATGCTTATTTGAAGTTCTGAAAAAAATGTTGAAGTTAGTGTCTGATTTGGTGAGATTTATCAGCCATGTCAAGCATTTGACCAAATAGGATCATAAGCTGAACCGAAAGCCACATCAGAGGTAGATTCAAGACTTGAATAAGAGATCCTTTGATTACAAAAATTGCATTGCTTACATACAGGGCTTACGAGCTTTGCCACCTGATAGGAACAAAGCAAGGAATTTGAATCAAAGATGGTAAATTGTTCTAATATTGTATTGAGTTTCAGCTTAAATAAAGCCAATATGTTGACTAACAAACTAAAGATGAAATTTTAGCAGCAGTTACATACACACCACCCAATTCCAATTTAATTTAATTTTTTTTTTTT
>NW_018208994.1:0-771 GCF_001263595.1 Phalaenopsis equestris | reverse complement strand
TTTTTTTTTTTTTGTTATAATCATCAATAATGTAGAGGTTCTGTTTTCCTAATTTGGGATGAGCTCTTTTGGCTTCTTTCATTTTGATTCTTAATTCCGCAACTGATAATGCATTTTTATTGAAATACTTTGAAGTTTCACATGCAATGCAATTTCACATTGAATTCTATTTCCTTCTGAACGAACAACAAAATTTCCAAAATACAGTATATTGGAATGCGAAGCACCAAAGATGCTACCGACCAAACAACCACTAAATCATTAGGCATTCATAGGTAAACTCCTTAAAAATATATGATTATAATGTAATAAATTGATTATATTATTTAATAGTTTAGATGTCTTTAATTAATAATTAATTACGCTGTTTAATAATTTATTCATATTGATTGATAAAATGTAATATGAAATAAAAAGCTAAGTGTTAAAAATACTCCCACATAAATTTTTTCTTCAACTATTTAGATGTTATGTGGCCGCCCGGCCTACTGATTGGGTTCTTCAGGTCCAATCATAAAATCATGAGATCAAAGCCTAGTGAAATCGATTTATGAGTCGACAATTGAATTCGGTCCAAGTTATAAAAAGAAAAGTGGATATACATGATGCGTTAAATCGCAAGAATATGATAAGATGCACCTCGAATAAGCATCAGTAATATCTAATTTTAGTAGAAATTGAAAGCTTCTTTAATCATCCCATAATCAATGCAATGGCTAACAAATCTATCAGAAGCCAGATTTATGTCAGGATATCTCAAACCTTTTTTTT
>NW_018208993.1:0-771 GCF_001263595.1 Phalaenopsis equestris | reverse complement strand
TTTTGCTGATAGATGTCATTTCTACAATCAAAATCAAGATTGATGAAGAGAAGATCAATGCCAATACAAATTAGCCAAATCCTCGATCTTTTATTAATGTTTGGAGCTTCCAAGGTGTAATGTATTTCAATAAACAATTTATTGAAAAAATATAGATCGATGGCTGCTCCTTAGAACCAACCTATAAGGAAATAAACTCAGTTGGACATCAACATCCCAAAATAGTTTTGATGCTCTTAAGCAAACATTGACTAAAGCTCCATTGTAAAATCTACCTAATTTTAATTGACATTGAAATTGACTCAGATGGATCCAATGTGAGGATTGGTGTTGTTTTGAGCCTGAGCGAGAGGCACCCAATTGCTTTTTTCAATAAAAAAATTAAATGAATGCAATCAAGATACTCAACATGTGATAAATACTATATCATCGCCACCTTAAAACATTGGAACAACTATCTATCCAGTGACTTTACTCTGTATTCCAATATAAAAGCTCTAAAGGTATCTAAATACTCAAAATAAACTGGAAGGTACATATGCTAAGAAGGTCAAATTTCTTTCATCGTCCAATTACATATTAAAACAAAAATATGTGTGATTTAATGAGTAATTAACAACAAGTATTCAAGATATCGAGGATAAGTCTCCTCCTACCAAAAAAAGTATGACATAGCCTTTAGGGGTAATTATTTAATCAAAAGTGTCAAGATGAAAGGAGGCTAATTTCCAAAGAGTTAACATGACAAACCCTGAAAAACTTTTTTAGTGG
>NW_018208992.1:0-771 GCF_001263595.1 Phalaenopsis equestris | reverse complement strand
AAGTTTTTACGTGGAAAATCGAAAGAGGGGGAAAATCACGGGGTCTAACCTAGATGTAAAAATTGAGTATTGATTGATGATTACAAAAATCCATTTGTTACAAATGAGAAATGTTTACTAGGTTTTCCAAAGTTATAATGTCGACTGACGGCGTCTGATTAATGGTGCTTGACGACGATCGGCAGATGTCAATGGCGGTCGGCTGTGGTCGATGACTATTGACGGGTGTCTACAACAGTCAGTGGGGGTCAACAACGGTTAGCGGTGGTCGACGAAGGCCGGTGGTGGTCAACGACGATTGAAAGAGGGTGACGGCAGTCGGCGGTGGTCCATGACGGTCGAGTTGGTGTTTGACTTTAGCTTTTTCTCAAAGCTTCAAGTTCTCTCTCAAGGCTTAGACTCCTCTCTTATGAGAGAGGTGAGACTCTATTTATAGTGTTATGGATGTAATTAATGCAGGAGCATGAACCATTTTGATCAGACAGTTCGGAGAGCTTCCTTCTATCAAATGGTGTTTGATGGATATTTGAGTGTTTTTAAGATGTTGGAATTGAGCAGTTTTAGGCTCATTGGAATCGTCTTTTCGAGACGCTCGATTCGATTATGAACTTACTAGATTAGACATCCATTTGACTTTCCAAATATGTCTGGAAATCTGCCAAGGGTGATTAAATGACTTAATATGGGCTTGATTTGATTCATATTGGACTAACTTTCATATCATTATGTATGTCTTATCAAGCCGGTCAATTTGACTATAAGTTTGCTGAA
>NW_018208991.1:0-771 GCF_001263595.1 Phalaenopsis equestris | reverse complement strand
AGTTTTATCAATTGAAAAGTCTGATTCCTTGTCATGTTAGTAGAAAGAGGAGGCCATGTCATCTCACGAAGCATGTTGTTATCATTTGTGTAATTACATATGCTTTATAGATCTATTAAGATAGACGCTCTTAGTCTCTATCATAATTGATACCATTTGTTACAATTAAGATTGACATCATTCATTACTATTCAAGTCAATACTAGTCCTTTTTATCATTAGTTGTCTCTTCTATAAGAAGAATGATCGAGCATATCATCAATTCTCTGTTAATAATTTTGATGCTTCAGAATTTCTCCTACTTTCATCATGAAAGTCATTTTCCATAGTTCATGTTTGAAGCATCATAATCGTGCCTTATCTAGTTAGCAAGAAATTTAAACTATTCTAGATTGCAAAAGAAATCTTTTTTTCAATTGTTCACCTAAAATAATTAAGCCTCTTCTAAGATGCTCTTATCTTAAAAATATATGCATTTTTTTTAATGTTAAAACCATAAACATTATACTTATCACCAAGAAATTTCAACATGCAATAATATAAATTTTGTAAGATATTGATTAAAAGTTTGTCTTAATGTAAAAAATCTAGCATTGATTGAATTACATGAGTATTTTTGCTCCGGTTAAGTTCAAATAAAAGTAAATGGTTACAGGTCAGCTCAAATCTTGGTCAGAATAAGCTAACCTATAGCCATAACTAGTTCAGCTTGAGATTTGTTCAATTTATAAGTTCCACTTAAATTGCCACTTAACTTGAGTATATATATAT
>NW_018208990.1:0-771 GCF_001263595.1 Phalaenopsis equestris | reverse complement strand
TTCATTTGTTAAAAGTTGAAATGGTTGATACTTTTGTTGTGATATCATGAAAGATTTGTTTGTTATTAATATCAAAAATGAAGTTTAGGCTTTAAGTATGTAAATTATAAGAATTGGGCGGTTAAATAGCTCTACAAAATATTTGAGGATATATAGTTCCTATGAATTTATTTATTTATGAGTCATTTAAATACATTCCATTCAATTCTTATGAATTTAGTTATCTAACACCTAAATTTTATTTGTTTACATTTATGCCTCCCAAATCATTCATATCACATATAAATTACCACCATTTGAATTTTTAAGAATTGAAGAACACCTTTTCATGCATATGTGAGGTGGTATATAAGTCAAAATGGAAGTTTAGGTATTAGAATATATAGGAATTGACTGCTTTGTTTGTAAATCTTTATTTATTTGTATAAGTTGTACCCAGATGACCACTCATTGCATGAGCCATACCAGTCCATTGATTCTTCTTTAATACAAGATTATCATGTTTCTCGAAAGATATTGTTCTAGCAATAATCTAGCAAGTATGTCATTTTACTCCTCCGTCCATTTAAGAATTCTAGTAGTACTCTTCGACAATCTAGTATGAATTGAGATATCTTCATAGAGAGATAATTTTTTGTTGGAATTACCACATTGAATTGATATTCCTCTAAAAAAACCTTTCACTTTTATTGTGAAATCAAAAATATCAAAATAATATTTAACAAAATTATTTGAATGGTGTAAACATGAACATTATTATTGTAAAAAAAA
>NW_018208989.1:0-771 GCF_001263595.1 Phalaenopsis equestris | reverse complement strand
TAAATAATTTAAAGATTAAATTTGAATCATTTGTTCTAAGCCATAAGATTATGTGACTTTAACCACTTACACATCCAAAAGAGTTCAAAAAATTGAACTGCAAGCGATGATTCAATATTGTATTGAAGAACAACTTTGGGAAACTTAAAAAATTGATCGACAAAACATGCATTGAGATAATGGTGGTATGCAATCATATAAAGAACTATGCAATCGGAAGGCAAACAGTTCAAGTTAGGCGGAAAAAATTAGGGTGCATAGGAGCTGACTTACATAGCAGTTAAAAAGTAGCTTACAAGAAAAATTGTAGAGGAGAAATTAATAACAAAATAAGCTCTTAAAAAAAATCATGCTGGAGAAAATTATCATAACTCACAACAAAAATGGAAGTAAAAAACGACAGCCCATTGTGCAATTTCAACAACAAAAATCATTACCCATCATCAACTTCATCATTTCCTTATACCAACTATTTGCTCATGAATCATTATTTTTCATTCTTCATGCTACGTGTAGCCTACAATAGCAAAATTTTCTTCACAAATCATTTTGAACAAACCTTCTCCATGTTACCTTAGGTTTACCTCATTAATTTTAAACCCTACAACACTACTTTTCTGAACCTATCTAAAGGAAATGTTTTCTATTCTTTGTTGTACATGTCCATATGCCTAAGTCTATTTTAAATGTCTTATTTTCAATGTCATCTACAATTTAGGCTTGAATTTACAAATTCTCATTTTTCATTCATCCATACAATGCGTATGCGTT
>NW_018208988.1:0-771 GCF_001263595.1 Phalaenopsis equestris | reverse complement strand
GTGGTTTCACTCTTGATGAAGGGGACAAAACTTTCCAAACCTAGAGAGTAAAAGGGATTTCTTGCCATTTTCATTCCCAAGGGTATGGAGTTAATTTTCCATAAGGAAAATTCTTCTTCTTTTGAAGATCTTCCTTTTATGGAAGGCACAATGTGGCATCACTGAACCATTGGAGGTAGGCCCTTCGTTATGTCAAGTAACAAAGGGTTGGTACACACCTTCATCCACCCTAGATCCTCATGAGATTGTCAGGTTGAGTCTGTTTGCCATCAAGTATGATCAGATATCATTTTTCAGGTGATCGCATTCATTTCATTTGCATGGCATGATTTTAAAAATGTATGCATAAATATCTTGATTTTTATGATTATTCTTGATTGGCTGCTTACTCTAGATCAACCCAGTCAAGTTTCTTAACCGACTTGATTGATCTGCCACCCTCAGTCAATCTGATCTGCCAACCACTCTTGGCCAACTTGACCGATAGATCTCCTCTGATCTGATCAGAAAACTTGATCGATCGACAGCTTCCAGACCAATCCATCGATTGACCACCCTCAGTTGACCTGACCGATTAGTCACCTCTGGTCTAATCATTTGATCGATCACTTTCGTTCAACTTAGCCATTTGGTCGCCTCTGGCCCGATCGTTCGATCGATCACTCTAGGTTAACTTACCGATCAGTAGCCTTCGATCAAATCTATTAATCGCTCGATCGATCACTCTCAATCAACTTTATGGCCACCTCCAGTTTGATTGGTCCATCAATC
>NW_018208987.1:0-771 GCF_001263595.1 Phalaenopsis equestris | reverse complement strand
CTCTCTCTCTCGCTCTTCAACTTCTCTCGCACCCATCCTTGCAATTTGTCTCCCGCTGCCTTAAGCCTACAAACGCCAAAGAGGGACCTGCAAGAAAACCGTCGAGAAGCTTCACACACCGTAGAACAACACCGCGCGTAAAGAGGAGATTTTTAACCATCCAGGAAGACCCAATTAAGGAAGGCTTTAATTTGCAAATCTTAAGAAATAATTTCTTAACTATCTAATCCCACATTCGGAGAGAAGTCCAGCCGATGATTGCAAAAGGAAGGAGCCAACTAAGATATAATTTAATTAGTTGCTAATAGGAACTGCGGACCAGGCTCCACCTTCCTTAACAAATCATTTTTTTGTGCCAGTACTAGTTTCAACAATTTGATCAGCACAGTGCCATCTTTCTGAATCAGTTGGTCTTAGCGACTGATTAACAGTGTGGCTGACGAAATGATGGAGGAAGCCCATGGGATTCTTAGAACATAAAAAACAGAGTAAAGGCCATGGAGCTTTGTTCTTCCTGATCATGACTTTCACATGATATTCACATGTGTACTTATTATATTCATAAATTTGCTCCATTTTCTCTTTTGCAGGAAATGATGCGCTCTCAAGCCTATTAAGTAGCTTTTTGACGAATAAAGCAGAAGATGCTTATCAATGGCCTCCCTTTAGGGCGGCGCCGCCTGCAAACACCGCAAAAGCCTCAAAGTCATAAAGAAGACAGCATCCTCCACCAACTCTTTGTAACTCCCCCTTTTCCTCTCTCTACACGTA
>NW_018208986.1:0-771 GCF_001263595.1 Phalaenopsis equestris | reverse complement strand
TGTATTAAAAGAGGATCTATTTTGATGCCATAAGAAAAATAATCACTGACTATATCAAGATAAACAAATTTGCTCAATCAAACATAGATCTGCCTTGAGTCAATTAGTCAAATTTCGCTTAACTCAAGGTAGCCTAAGTTTGTACGAATACATAATATAAGAATAAAGAAAGAATTCAACACTATAAATTTGAAGTGTAGAAAAAGGACAATTATATATTATTACCTTATTGGATCACCATAAAGCCTTAATCTTCACCACAAAATAATACAAAATATAAATTAAAATTATCAAGTGGGGTAGGGTGGTGTCAACAAGCATTGCCAACCCACTATTAGTTTATAATGCCACCATAAATTTTAGTAATGTTATATAAGTTTTAATTTTAGAAATTTTGGAAATTAAGTAATGACATCAGTTCCATATTATGATGGGAGAAGCATGCTTCTTTTCCACACTTTGAAAGCATCTTCCAAAAAAATTCTTCTCAAGTTTAATACTTAGTTTTGCGCACTATATCTATATCATATATATGGTGAGCCACCGTCATGATAAAAGTTAAAAAACTGAAAATAACAAGTTCCTTAATTGGCCAAACTCAACAATTTAGATTACTCATGGTCCACTTTTAGAAGAGACCATCAAGGATATGCGAGAGTTTAACTTTGAAGAAACAATCTTTTTTGTTTATAATTTAGGTTTGCCCGACATAGTTATCATCTTCTTAGGGCTAATGATATGACCTGAACATACACATCTTCAAAAAAAAAA
>NW_018208985.1:0-771 GCF_001263595.1 Phalaenopsis equestris | reverse complement strand
ATGCTTTATATATTTATGATTGTATTGATGAGGAGTAGTGATTGGAATTATAGGCATGGGAAAATATTCTCGTCAAATTTGATGGGAAGAGAAGCCATAGTATCAGCTAACGTGGAGTTCAATCGATTTGTGCTAAATAATGATGGAAAGCTATTTACAACAGCATGGTTGCCAACCTTTCAAGGGCTTTTTGGCAGAGAATCAATAGCATTTTCGAGTGGAGAAAGCCATAAGGGATTGAGATCTGTTTATTTGGAATTCTTGTGCATGAGGAGGTTGCAGACTGTTTTTTTAGCAGATTCAGATTATCTGGCTTCATGTATTGTGAAATCTTGGAAGAACGGCAGTGTTATATCAGCCAATGAGGAGTCTGTTAAGGTAGGTTTCAACTTTTTAAGGCTTCGGTGTGAAGCTTCTTTCCCTTGCGATGAATGTCGACGCATGAAAAAGCTTTCATTTTTTGAAGTTGCGTTACAAAAAGGGCAATTTTTTTATCGTTTAGGATCACAACTGGCCTTCTCCACTCGGAGGATGCAGCGTTTGAAGGAGCTCTGCTGAACAACAAAGCTCCTTCAAATGAAGCATAAAGTTTCATTAAATAAGCGATTTTTAAAGACAAAAAAATTACATTGGTTAGTGGCACATAAGTGTACATGCATGAGCATAAATTTGAACTAATCAGATACTATTTTTTAAATTATTATTAGATATTAAGTTATTATAATATTTTGTAGGTAAAAATCAATATATATATATATATATATATATATA
>NW_018208984.1:0-771 GCF_001263595.1 Phalaenopsis equestris | reverse complement strand
GCGGTTTCCATAATTGTTTCATTCTTTCTGCAATTGTACAAATACACTTCCATAAATAAAAGACAAAAGATGAATAAAAGGACTCATTCCCCGATTCCTCTAAGGGGATCTGCATAATTACTCTCTCTCTCTCTATTACCTTCTTCCTCTCGGGTCTAACTCTCGAGACGTGTTTACAAAAGACAACTTAGGATTCAACATTCTAAAAGGTGGTGCAATGAGCGTGAAAATGCCTTAAACAAGAAGCAAAGTCAACTACGAAGGAGAATCCCTGCGGAGAGAAATAGTGTCATTGGAGTTCAATAGAGCGACGGTGCACCGAGACATACAAAAGGAGGTCTAGGCATTTTAAACACAAATTATGGACCAGAACGAGTCTCTTCAGATGGACATAATCTTGTGAAAAGGTCGACCGCCACCCATGGAGGGAAAGTCTCGGGGAACCCGCCTCGAGAAGACTCCGCTCGACAATCTGCTAGTGCCTCACCGTTGGGCTGGTGATAGGTCAACCGAAGGACTAGGAGATTCCTAGCCGAGCACTAGCGGATTGTTGAGGGGAGTCTCAGGGAACCCGCTTCGAGAAAGCTCCCCTCAACATAGCACCGCATCTACGCCAGTAGTATCGCACCAGTGGACCAAGTGAGAACATTTGCTCGGCTGGTCATGGGCAACTCCTTCTGAAAGATCCTTGAAACAATACCCCCCCGCGAAGCTAAGGATTCCTCACTTTGATTTCTACAAAAGAAAGAGTGACACGGTCGATCATCTCAA
>NW_018208983.1:0-771 GCF_001263595.1 Phalaenopsis equestris | reverse complement strand
TTCCCTATAGGCGAGGCTTGTGTGTGCTTCACTATCAAGTGTCACTCCTTCCAGTGCTTGGTTGTGAGGTGACACTTGTCCCCTGTGCTTTTGCTTGGTTGGATTTTCTCTAGTGCAAATTCCAAACCTGCGAAAAGAACGCCAACAGCCGCAAAAACTCATTTCAGTTGCCCAACTTCTTCTAAGCCGCCAAGCCAATCTGCAGACCCTCTAGTCGGATTCTTCCTGCATGGCCTCTGTTGCTCACCTTGTTGTCGTTGGACCTTCCTTCCTGTAGCAGCTGTGACTAACGTCCTCCTATAACAAGCTGCAACCCTAAATACACATATGCTTTATGACCAAGTACGTTATGAAGCTATCAAGTTCCACTCCGGAGCTTAATCGTCCCTTGTGTGAACAATTCAAGAAACTTGGTCACACAAAGGATAGGTTTCGGAAACTACATGGAAAATGTACATAATGGAAACCTAAGTTAGAGAGGAAAGACCAAGACAGCAAAGCCCATGCTGCTACATCTTCTGAAGGGTTGGTCGACCCTAGCTCTTTCACCACGGAACACCTAGAGGTGTTGAAGCAACTTCTTTCGAGCACAACAAAGTGGCTTACCAACTTAACGATACACCAAGGTATCATGTCCTCTTATCTCGTTGACAATAAAATATTTCGACCTTGGATTATAGAATTAGGTGTTTCTGATCACAAGACTGAAGATATTCATGCCTCTACTAGATACCAAGAGTTCACCAACTCTAAATTTGTTAGTGATTGTTC
>NW_018208982.1:0-771 GCF_001263595.1 Phalaenopsis equestris | reverse complement strand
CTATCAGGTATCAAGAAGCACCTCAAAGCATTTTTTGGTTATGCCTGTGATGCATTTTTATTTTTTGTTCTCTTGTGTAGTGGACCTTTGTTTTTTGGTGCTTGAACATATTTGCATTCAAGTAACCCACACGGTTATCATAATATTGAGTGATCATCTTAATTTCTAGTCTCTATTTTGTCTTTAAATGTTCCGTTCTAAAAATTTATGGGTCATATTTTCTAGAGCTGGTTTTTGACAAACCTCAATATTGTTCAAGTAATTTACTTCATTGAAAATATTTCTGTTTTCTATCTGGAGAAGCAAGTATACACATGCTCTATCTATCTATCTATTTTTCTATTTATCTATCTACGTACTAACGGTGACTATTCTTTGTAATTTTTTAGGTTCTTCTGACAAAATTTCCAAGCCTACCACCATCATTTCAGCAATCAGCTAATGCTGTTGAGGAGCTGCAGATAGCAAGTAGAATACATAACTGATAATGACTGTTTAATTTTTTTGAGTTACTAAATGGTTTGTTTTTGTGATATATGTCACAATTAGTTTGTAATATTGTTTGAAAAATGGTTTTATTATTCTGTATATATATTTTTGAGTAGCTGACATATTAAACCACTTTAATCATCTGATTGAGAATCCAAGTTCCTTGTGATTTGTTCAATTGAAATTCTTTGGATGGATGATGTGCTTTCTTTAATAACGTGAGCATTTACTGCCCCTCAACTAACTATTTTTGTGTGGAAAATAGATAGTTCTTATGCATGT
>NW_018208981.1:0-770 GCF_001263595.1 Phalaenopsis equestris | reverse complement strand
TTCATATCACATAAAAAGTACCACCATTTTAATTTAAAAGAAAAAGTGGAATTGTGATCGAGGTGTTAGATATGTAAATACAGAAGAAATGAGTGGTATGCATGTAAATCCATATATAATTTATTATATATTTTAGGCAGTACGAGTAGAGATTATCATTTCAGTGATTAGTTTTTTCTTGAAATTTTTTAGAGAAGGGAAAAATTTATAAATTTTATTTTTTTGCAATATTTACCACTCATTTGGGTATGAAGGGGGTGTCAAATCGGATTCACGGGTTGGGTTCGGGTATGACCAGAAATTGACCCGAACAGAAATAGCTTTACCCAAAACCGACCTAAATATTAAACGGGTTAGAAAATCAAACCTGAACTTGCCTTCAACCCCACCAATCCGAATCCGACTCGTATAACCTATTTAACCTAAAGAATAACAGCTATTTGGGTCAAAATTGGGTCAATTTTGAGTCAATGTCAGATCAAATCCGGGTTGTCAGCTCGATTTTGATTCAATTTATTGTTTGCATGTCATTTTTTGGTTGGTGGGTCAACCCAAATCCACCCGAAAAATTTATCAAGTCAATCGGAACATTGATTTTTGAAGTTGGATTTGGGTCGAATTGTCATGTCGGGTAAATTTTTGATACCCCTACGAGCGCATGAGAATTTCCACTGTGGATGTGTTGAAAAAATAAATGGTCTCGAATCCCAAGGCACCAACTCTCACTTCTAAGGTTAAGTAATCATATTGTAATTAATAAAACTAACACT
>NW_018208980.1:0-770 GCF_001263595.1 Phalaenopsis equestris | reverse complement strand
TGATGTCATAAATATAAAAAAATATTAAATATAATATAAATTACATTAAAATTAGATTAAATTCAGTATGAAAAGTCAACAAAAGGAAAACATAACAAAGTAAATATAAAAGCGTAAAAAAGAAAAAAGTAATAGACTATTAGTCATGCATATTTGGCAAAAGGTAAAGAAAACAATGTAGCTATGGATGATTAAAGCAAGACACATTCTTCATGATATTAAAAGATTTAAATCATTCTTCATGATTTTCAATAAAAATATTGTATAAGACAAATTATTACACTTTAACCGGCTGATCGGTTCAACTGCCGGTTTTATCCAGTTAACCAATTCAACTACTGGTTCTGCCGGTTCTTTCCGGTTCGATGTGGAGCCGGTTTTCAAGCCTACCAGAATCGGACCAACTGTCGGTTCACGGTCGAACCAGTCGGTTTGGTTTAGTTTTTAAAATGTGGAAAATAGTAAAAGTCAAAGAGGCCTAGGATCTGGGAGCTTCTACAGAGGTGCCAGCGAATTGGCCATTGTTCTCATCTATGCTCATCTCAAATGAGTTTAAATGCATTAGCGGCCCTACTCTTTTTGTAGAGAACAGTGTTGGCACAAAAGATTTGTGATAGATTTTTCTCGTAATTTAGAATAATATATTATGAAGTAGAATGGAGAAAAAATATTTTCATAATTTTGCTTATGATGGGTGAGATGCTTGGTGGTGAATCTTCAATCAATGTATACTACAAACCTTTGTTCTTAAGTGACATTGGATCTTTAAG
>NW_018208979.1:0-770 GCF_001263595.1 Phalaenopsis equestris | reverse complement strand
CATGAATGTTATGACTTATTAGAATGTATCTAATGGATGTGCTCTTATCATGTTATCTGGCCTTTACTTTACACTAGTGGATCTAAACCTACTTCTTTTTCAAATGGATGTAAATTCATATTTGTTGAGTTTAAATTTTTTAAAGCCTATGAAATGGGCTTAGTCATCGTACATTAATTAAAGTATGGAACCTTTGAAGTAAAACTGCAGATAGCTTTGCGTGATACCCACACACTTAAGTTACCTCAATCATTAACTAAATTGAAATTTGACTCGGATAAGTAACTTTTACGTTTGAAAGATTTTGATGCTTGAAAAATTTATGCACAATTTATTATTATTTTTATACATTTTTATTGATGAAATTGCACTTCAAGGAAGTCATCATTCTATTTTTCTTGCAGGTAAAACAAGTAATGGAAGTGGGGAAGGTAGCAGAGGGCTTGGAGCTCATGGGAGAAAAGTGTTACTAGCACGAAGTATCAGACCCTGGGGTGCATAGGTGCCAGTCCCAGCATTCGAAACATTAATGATTATCACATTGGTGCATATTATAGGGTGCCTAAGCACTAAGATACCAATGTCTTGAAGGCGGAATTTGTGGATGCTACGGAGAAAAGCTTATAATATGTTATGTATTGCTTACTTGAAGAGGATTGATGAAGGATTGATGGAGAATGGATATAGGATTGTTTCTTTTATGAGGGATTTAGAGACATTGATTACAAAGGGGATTTTGATATTTTTGGAAACCATAGTTCTTTTTCTAA
>NW_018208978.1:0-770 GCF_001263595.1 Phalaenopsis equestris | reverse complement strand
CTTTTTAAATGTGGAAACATTTTCCTTCACTTGAGATAAAAATAAGCTCATATTTTTCCTGCGCGCAGCCTGTTCTGCAACACCCATCTTATTCTTTCTAGCTGATTTTAAATGTCTAATGTGCTTGAAATAGCGTGAAGAAAGCCAAAAGGATGAGGACAAAGCTATTCAGATTTCAAAGTGGGAAGCAATTATCTGGCTTGCAATTGTTACTGTGTGGATTGCAGTCATCTCAGCATACTTAGTTGATACCATTGAGGTAAAATTTCATATCTTAGTTGTTATAAGACCAAAGACAATATTTGTTCTTTGTTGTTACTTTCTCCATCATTTCTTCATCAAATAAGTGAAGTGATGAAAAAATTTCCTTATTTTCTCCTCCTAATGCACGATAAATCATTGTGAGAAAGCATAAAGCCAAAATCTAGTCCCCATTTACTGAAAGCTAATCCCTTGGTTGTTTTAACAATTGGATAGGGGGCTTCTAAGGCATGGAATATGCCTATTGCATTTATAAGTGTTATTTTGCTTCCAGTAATAGGCAATGCTGCCGAACATGCAAGCGCCATTATGTTTGCCATGAAAGACAAACTAGTAAGTTCTATGATTCTGCAGAGTTTTTAAATTTTCTCACAGGTTTTGTTCAGGAGTCTTATTTCTTTCATCTTCTTACTAAGGACATTTCTCTTGGAGTTGCAATTGGCTCATCCACGCAGATATCAATGTTTGGGGTAACTGCAACTTACATCTCTCTCTCTCTCTCTCTCTCT
>NW_018208977.1:0-770 GCF_001263595.1 Phalaenopsis equestris | reverse complement strand
ATTTAAGTTTGTTCTAGAAGTTATTTGTTAGAAATAAGTTTAACTTTATTTAATTTATGTTTATTTAAAATCATTTATTTAAGTTCTTTAAAATTAATTTTTTATGTTAATATTGGTTAAAATTATTAAGTTTGTTTTAAGTTTATTTTATAATTTATTTGAAAATTATTAAGGTTCTTTATTTAAATATTATTAAGTTCATTAGCAAAATTTGATTAAGTTTATTTAAAAATTTTAGATTTATTAATGCTTGTTAAGGTTGGTTAAAATTTATTAAAGTTTGTTAATCTTAATTTTACTAATGTTTACTAAAATTTTTAGGATTTATTAAAGCTTAGTAAAGCTTGTTTAAATTATTTAAAATTAATTAAGTTTGTCAAAGTTTGTCAAAATTTATTAATATTTATTTAAATTTGTAAGAGTTTGTTAAAGATTGTTAAACTTTATTGAAGCTTGTAAAAGTTTGTCAAAATTTATATTAGATCGTTTAAGTTTATTAAAACTTGGTGAAGTTTATTTCAGTTAAAGATAATCAAATTTTATGAGGTTAAATTAAAATTTATTAACTTAGAATTGATTAAAGCTTATTATAATTTAAAATTTTGGTTAAATTTGGTTGAAATCTGATTAAGGTTTGGGTTTGAGTTAATTTTTTCTTTTTCTAGGTTATTGAATTTATAGATTTTGGGTCGAATGGTTAGATATTAAGCATGAAGATTTGATATTATATTTAAGGAGTTTGGGTTTGGAGTTGAGTTTGAGCTTTGAAT
>NW_018208976.1:0-770 GCF_001263595.1 Phalaenopsis equestris | reverse complement strand
GCCGCCTTCCCAATTTGTTTTATTGCATAACCTCTCCATTCTATAAAAGCAGAGCATGGGTTAGGGCATCCAACGCCTCCTCGTTGAACTTCCTCTTTCGGCCACTAAACCCTTCCAATCTCCTTCCTTCCTCTCACACTTTTGCCCAGATTCATTGCCTTTTTGATTGAACCCTTGCAATACATGCGTGCTTAAAACTAGCTGGGACGGAAACGACGGGATCGTAACATACTGAGACTAATGAAACCCCTATCTTTCACCCACTTTTTTGTCCTCCTTGGCCCAAAGGCAACAACTTCATAACCATGTTTATTGTCGAGTCTTCTTTGTTAACCATAGTCTAGGCATAGGGCAAGCTCTTCACTCCTTATTGTTTCTATTCATTCTTTCAATAGTATTGTTAGTGAATATTAAATCAAATAAATTTATTATTATAATGCTTAATTATTTTCTTAGATTATAATAAGCTGATTTTAAATCAATCCATATTGCTTCTTATATTGATATTAAAATTATTATTATTAAATGTCAGTGAAGCTGCACTTGAATTAAGAAATAATTAGTTTTAATAATTGTATGATTGCTAATAATTGTGGAATTTATCTTATATAGGAATTTCTACTCAATATTAGTTGAACCATTAAAATATCTAGAATTTTGTTATCATCTTGAGGTAAGTAATCGCTTTTATTTGGGGATAAACGCACTCTTCATAGTCAAGAACATTATTTTTGTTGTTGGAATTAGATTCATAGTTATTTTATAAGATT
>NW_018208975.1:0-770 GCF_001263595.1 Phalaenopsis equestris | reverse complement strand
CATACATACCACATAATTCTTATATATGCACATATATAATACCTAATCTTTGATATTTCCACACATAAAACTCAAATCTTTAACATCAAAATAAAAATATCACAATTGCTAATTTTTTATGAGTAAAATACATCCATTCATGTATGGGTTTTCTGTTAAGGTTTCTTCTCCCATACTTGCATAACGGTTCCCCTCTCTCCCTCTCTGCCAACAACTTTAAGAGCAAGCTGCCCCACTTTACTCCCTTCCTCTTTGTTTTGGTCTAGAAACCAAAACATCCAAAACAACAAGGTTTAAAATAAAAGCATCTGATTGCCAAGGATGTTAGTAGCTAGACAAACAAAATGAAGTTGTTTGAACATGAAAGCTTTACAAATAGAACAAATGGAAATGAAAGAATCAATCAAGTATTATTTGTCTGTATTTTTGTGTGTTTATCAATCCAAATGATATGAAAAAGAATACAAGAAGCATAAAGTTGCACGCAAAGGAACCCAAGAAGCACTGGGATCACCTCCGGGAAGCTGGCGGAGAGAGCGACGCTGGACTTAGTGCGGGCTCTCTCACGGGAGGCAGAGAGGGCAACACTGGCTAGCTGTAGCCTTTCTCACGGAGTCGGAGATGAGGGCACAAGGATGACAAGGGAGCAATGGTCGACTTGGTGAAATGCTAGTGCAAAGGAGTCGAGGAGTGCGGGCAACCGCAAAATTATGTATGTTTCGAATTATAGGAAACGCCAGCCGCTTTCTGCCAAAATTATCGGCGGGGGT
>NW_018208974.1:0-770 GCF_001263595.1 Phalaenopsis equestris | reverse complement strand
TTGGTTTGTAAATTTAGGGAGAAAAAGAGACGATGTTCGAAAAACTAACAAACTTCATATTGGAAAGATGATAAATTTTATTCTAAAAAAATTGAAAAACAAGAATTTTAAATACTAAAAATAAGGATGACCTATCCTATAATAACATAACATAATATCATTGTCTTTGAAAAAAATTCAAGAATTAAAACAAGTACTTTGACATTATATATTCATATCAAGTTCATCGTAAAAATAATAGTTTTTCTTTTTCCTTAGCACCACCAATCATCCTCTCAGTAATCAATTCTTGAAACTTACAATAAGAAGAGTAGAAAGTACTTTGACACCGATGATCAGAAGTAATTTTATTAATAGACAATAAAAGAAAAGAAAAATCAAGAACAAGAAGTATATCGTGACTTGTTAACAACGAGGTGGGTTTGACAGCTCCTATCCCAGCAATTACTGACAGTGAAACATCCACAATTTTTACATTTTTATTGCCTACATAAGATCTATAGGATGAGAAAATTTTTGAGCAACCAGCCATATGACCAGTTTTATCAGAATCAATCATCGAAGAATGAACAAAATTAGAATTAACACCTAACAATACAATGGCTAAAAATTACCATTTTGTACTGAAAAGTAAGACAGTCAATGACAATTTAGGAGATTGAAATAACTTGTGCAGATGCTCTAATGGCTCCTTGGTGAAAAGGATTACAACCAAGCTTGCAAATGGCTCATTAGTTTTCTTGGCAGAGAATTGATAAGTTTGACCTTTT
>NW_018208973.1:0-770 GCF_001263595.1 Phalaenopsis equestris | reverse complement strand
CTCCAATCAACAAAGTAAGCTAATTAACATTTTAATTTAGTTTTTTTCTTAAATTTAAATTAATTAAAATTATTGGATAAAATTTAAACAATATAACATTAGCAATGAGCTTAGCAAAGTTTTAAATTTTATCCTAGTGGAATGATTTTTGACTTATTTCGATATTACTTGAATGATACATACACTTGCGTATAAGGTTCAGTCATGACTTTGAATTTCTCCTAAGAGAAAAACTCACCAAATCTTCTTGGTTAAAATAAATTTAAGAAAATTGTGTTTTTGGCTCCAATATTGAACATAATGGTGTAACAAATTTTTTTCCAACTTAAACCTTCCCAATAAGAGCTAAAAGATCATAGCTTAGAAAACTATATATTTGAAATAAGGAGGAGATGCTTGAAGAGCATTGCTTGGCTCTCTCAAAGAAACCATCTATTTTAAACAAATTGATCACTTTCTCCATCACCCCAATGGTGTTGCATGTTGCTTGCATAGTGCAACGTCTCCATATATAAATAATTGGTTTGGACATCTATGTATTTAGCAAAATAAACCAAATGAATCAACTTCATACAAGATAATGAGGTAAATTAGGTTGGAATCTAAAGCTGGAGCCTACTTTAAACAAAGTTTCAAACCTCTACGCATTTATTAAATTACCAAATTTTAACTTAGTTCAAGCAAGATGTGAAAAGATTCAACAAGCTTTGCATTAAGGGTCTATTTGGGGTAGCTACAATTTATTGAATAATCTATTGATAAGCTGATTA
>NW_018208972.1:0-770 GCF_001263595.1 Phalaenopsis equestris | reverse complement strand
CCATCTTGTTCCCTCCAATCGACAAACCCACCGGTTAGCAACCCAGTTGGCCGACCATGTGCCGATCAACTTGCATCTAACCACGACACTTCCCTCTGCATAGGTGGAGGAAATTAGAGCACATGACTTTGCTAAATGACATAAAATATTGAATAAAAGAAATATAAATAAAATATTGTAATATTAGAATTAGTGTCTTCGAAGAAACAACAGAGTTGTAGAGAAGCAAGGTATGGCTGGATGGAGAGGAAGTTAGGAGACGGCCGAACAAAAGTTTGACGGTCGATCGAAAGGTAGCAGAGTGACGGGCTTGGGCATGCCAAAAGACTGAAATAACATATACTGATCTCCTTAAATCAAGGGTAAGGATGTAATTTATTTAGGACCTCCTATCATCTTTAAATAGAAGCATCCTTTTATGTGAAAAGGGGGGCTTTTGAGATCCTTCACTTATAATAGATAATTTTAATGATCTAAAATGGGTTCGTGAGATCGAGAAAACCTTGTTCGCCCTGATGGGACAAGTATGTTTCTCTTCTTCTCATTTCTTTTTTTTTCTCGGACGTTAGACTTTATTCCTTGGGCATGATCCAAAGAATAGATTTGGATTCAACATTTCTTTTTTTGTGGTGAGCACAGATTGTGCCATCAACAAAAAGATAGAAAAGACCGAGGAAAAACTCTTCCAAGAGACACTCTTAGCAAAAAGCTCACAAAGGGAACCAAGAACAATAGATTTAGAAGCCAAACACGTTCCCAAATAAATTTAG
>NW_018208971.1:0-770 GCF_001263595.1 Phalaenopsis equestris | reverse complement strand
CTAAAGTCGTTGAATTTAATTGTATAGAGGCTGACAATATCCCACTATATAGCTTATTAAAAGCTTTCTATTCATCACACTTCCATCTACACACTTTTAAATTTTAATAAACAAACTCAGCTCATTATGAATTGAATTTTAGTTAAAATTTAACACATTCTAAATACTTTTAATGGTCAGCTACCCCAAAAACAAACTATAACAAATTTATTGAGCCAACCCCACCATGATGAGAAGAGAAACTCAATAAAATGAAGATTTTGATTGGCTAACAGACTCGTACGATCAAGTGGAGACATGATTTCAGTGAGACTAACCCAGTTTAACACAATGTATTATGGAATGCAATACATGTGGAGTTCTCCCACCATTAAAATGTACAATTCACTTTTTACAACTTTTTTAAACACAAATAAATTTGAGATGATTTGGGTGCTTTTTAAGAAAAAACAATTAAACATGTCTTAACATATCTTACATGCAGTATTTCAAATTAAAATAAAAATAAAAAACAAAATATAAAAATAATCTCAAACAGCCCCCAAACCAAATACTATGCAAGTTGGAGCAACTGATCACACATCATGGATGAAGTTCCTCCAGTTCATCCAAATCCTTGCCACTTAATTCCTACCTATCTACATATCTAAAATTTTCAATTTTTACACATACCACGTTGCCAATGCACAAAAAGATGCATTTCACTTATAAAAAGTTAAAACAGTATAATTTTTTTGTGATATGAATGATTTGAGAGGTATAAATATAAA
>NW_018208970.1:0-770 GCF_001263595.1 Phalaenopsis equestris | reverse complement strand
GTGTTATTCAGGTGTTATTGTGTGTTATTTAGGTGGTGTTGTGTGCTATTCAAATATTATTAATTTACAGGAAATATTTTCAAAACATAATAACACCTGAATAACACAGAGTAACACTAGATATATTTATTTAATTTTATTTGTTTATTATTGATATAATTAAAAATTAAATGATATAAATATTAATTTAATAAAAGATGAGAGCATTTCTCCTTTTTGTTTGCTTTATATGCGGGACGTTCGCATGTGAAATATGGCTTTTATGTCTCGACTTCCACCTATAGTGCGCCTGTGAGCCGAAGCAGGGGCGATCAGTGTATCATCTTTTAATAATTATTTTTCTTTTTTTCTGTAACTCTGAGCAGCGCTGCTTTTTCAGAATTTAGATATTTTTTATTTTATTTTATTTTTTTAAATATAATTTTATATTTTGTCGTGGTGTGGGCGATGCCTCGTAGATGAGGAGACAATGAATGTTGGCAGATTATGCTGGCTAATTTCGGGTGGCTTTTTTTAATTTAATATTATATAATTTATTTTATTTATTTTAATTATGTGTTTATATATGTGCATCAGTCTGATTCCGATATGAGCCAAAGCCTGCAAGTTGGCTTTTAGCAGGCCGGTTTTTTCGGCTTTTTTGAAATTTGAACGTTAGATGAACTTATTAGTTTTAGTAGGGTTAAATTTGGTATTTACAAATAAGCCCTTTTATTACTTAACTATTTATTATTTATAAAAAAATTGATTAATTAGAATATATATATATA
>NW_018208969.1:0-770 GCF_001263595.1 Phalaenopsis equestris | reverse complement strand
TAATTATTAATTTGAGTTAACTTAAATTTTTAATTAATTTTTTTATTAAATTTTTATAACTATCTTATTTGTTCTTTTATCCAGATTTCATTAATTAATTCTAAACTTTTTCTCTGATACCACTTTTGTCACAATCTGGCTTGGCGCTTGAAATTAATCGAGCGGGAACAAACGGTCGAATGGTGAAAACTAAAGTTTCTATATTTGTGTACAATTTAACAGATGAAAGTGTTACTAATCAAATTAAATTAAAACAATATATTTACATCTATCTTGTTGCTGGTTGTCTGCGTCTTCTATAAATATTATCTATTTTAATGCTCATCGTTAATCACTTCATTAATTTTAAAAAATTAGTTTAAAATAACTATGAGCTAATCGAGCCATTGATACTCATACTCATAAATTACAGTAATACAAGATAAAAGAAATAACTATGCATGTTAGTCATGTTTTTAATAAATCAAAGAAAAATATTTAATGTTATTTAAAAACTTTTCTATATCAATAATATATCAATATTAATCTCATACTCCTGTGACGGTTGTACAGAAGAAGCTGAAAACGTTGCTGCTCTTCTCCTTCTTCAGCTTCCTCCTTCCTCACGTTTCTTCTTCATATGTACTCAACTCGACGTCTTGCCTCAATCCAACAACGAATTTGACGATTTTCCTTCTCCCTCCACTCATATTCTTCCTTCTTCTTTACAATGGACGTACCCAATAATGTTGATATCCGGTAGAGGAAAAAGTGAGCCTTCCTTTTCCTCC